>NC_056727.1:834464836-834678806 GCF_019279795.1 Protopterus annectens | reverse complement strand
TAGGGATTAATGCCCAACTTAGTAAGTTTATTTATGATTCCAGAGTGGGGGATGGTGTCAAAGGCCTTGGCAAGGTCTAGATAGGCTCTGTGGACCACCTTACCCTTGTCCATGGCTTTGGAGACCGATTCAAAGAAGTCAGTCAGGTTCAGGAGATAAGATCTGCCCTTCACAAACCCAGACTGGGTGGGGTCCAGTGTTTGAAGGTTGCCAATGTCTTTGTTTATAAGTTCCATGATAATACGCTCCATGGCCTTGCAGATAAGGCTTGTCAGACTGATGGGACGGTAGTTTCCGGGATCCAAGGTGGATCCCCCCTTGTGGATTGGGATAACTGTAGCTCTGCGCCACTCAGTGGGCACGAAACCTGAGGTGAGGCTATGATTAAACATGACACTTAAGTGAGGTGCCATTTCATATTGTAGTTCATGTAGTACACAGCCCGGGATGTCATCTGGTCCCATGGATGCTGTATTCTTGGTTTTAGAGGGTGCATTTTGTACCTGTGTGGCCATTATTACTGGAATTTGGCAACCTTCCGGTATTGAGATGGGCCATTTAGGGGGTGAGAGGGGAGTGAAGTTGGCACTGAATCGATCTGCCAGGATATTGGCAATATCCTTCGGATCAGTATATTTAATGCCATTCTGTTTTAGCTCAGAGCAGATCTGAGCATTGCCATTTAGATTCTTGAGATAGTTATAGAATGCTTTGTGGTTGTCTTTGGAATCTTTGGCAATTTTATTTCCGTAACTAGCTTTGGAGGATTTTATGAGGCATCTCAGTTTCTTACTGAGGCTAAGGGAGTTTTTTGCATCCTGGGATTTTCCTCTATTCTGCAAAAGTTTCTTCCTTTTGTTGTAAAGTTTGTTTATGGCAGGGGACCACCAGATTGGCTTCCTTTTTTGGATGAGAGCATTTTGGTTCTATTTGGGATGGCACGATTCATGCATGAGTGGATGTGCTCGTACAGTGCCTTAGTGTAGGATTCAGCAGTTGAACTTTCAGTTCCCGTCTGCATGGGTGTCATGAAGTTTGTCACTTCTGACTTGAGTAGCATGAAGTTGGCTTTGGAGAAGTTTTTGTTATGTTGGTTTCTTTGCTGGGGGGGTGGGGGTGGGATGTGGATGTTAAGGGTGATTAGCTTATGGTCAGACCTTAATAACGAGGGGGTGACCATAGGTATGGAGCATTGATTTCCCATGTTGGTAATGACCAGGTCTAGGATATTGGAGCCCCTGGTGGGACTATGGATTAGTTGATCCAGGGGGTTGGAATTTATGAATTCCAAGAACCGTTGCGTAAAGGTGTTGGGACATGAGTAGTTTGCCCAGTTAATGGCAGGGTAGTTAAAATCACCCAGTATTAGGGTGTTTGGTTCTATCTTAATATTTTCCAGTATGTTTAGAAAGGTGTAGTGAGAATCTTAGGGCATGGTGGGGGATCTGTAGCAAGCTACAATTTGGATTGCAGTCTTACCTAGTGTTAGTTGCACTTGGAGAATTTCAGACACATTATTTTGGCCAACTAGCTTTATTTATTAGGTATTTCTGCATCTTGTAAAGCATTTTATGTAGGTAAAACTACAAGAAAACTCTAGATCTTAAATTAACTGTACATAAAACAGCCACAGTTGAGAGGTTTAAAAATATTTAATAAATAATAAAAACACAACACAATTCTTCTTACTACACAGTGCTAGTCAAGAGTTCAGAGATCACAGAGGAATACTTAAAATAATACAGTAGCAAAATTTCTGACATCACAGAAAAACAAACTAGTCTAATCTTCCTATTTCCTAGCTATATTTAAGAGAAAACAATTCTAAATAACTTACATACAGAGCAAAGCAGTGCTGGTGGTGATGGATGTTCTCAAGACAAAATGCTCTGAGCTCTGATTCTCTCTTTTTAAATTGATAACACAGAGCTGCTTCACATGACATCATTCTTCACACTTCTCTGGTGTTCCCAGGCTAACAGAAACTACATTTACTTAACACCTGGTCATAACCAGAGCAATAAAGGACATTTATACATGCAAATTCAAGCCATTAACTCTGGTCTTAAAACAATAGGCAAGATTCCTCCCTCTAGACATGTCGGCTCCAAATTTTGACATCAAGGACAGTCATAAAATGCTTGACTTAGCTTTCTTACAGCAGAGTGCACTGTTACATTTTTGCAGTTCAATATCCAATGCAGTGGTTTCACATTTAAGAGAACAAGTCTGTGGCTTATATTAGTATTTACAAATGTAATTCTATCTTGCTAGGCTGGCAGCCTTTACCTATCTCCACATGGAGATAAAATGGAAAGTAGTGAAACAGGTTGACATCTTCAAGTATCTAGAAGGGGTGTTTGTGGAAAAGGGAAGTATAAATGGGGAGGTCAAAGCTAGAATTAGAATAGGTGAAGCCAAGTAGCACAAAGTGTCAACGGTAGTATATCACGGAAGAATGCCAAAGACGTTGAAAAGCAAGGTATACAAAACAGTGAAGAGCAGTACTAATACTGCATGGTACAAAAGCCTTAGCAGTAAAGGCAGAGCAGTTAGGGAAGCCAGAGGTGATTGAGATGAAGTGCTTAAGACATGTGGTAGGCGGCATACTGTGGGATATACAAAGAAATAAGGCTATCAAAGCAGAAGCTCCAGTTGTAGACAAGGTCAAAGAGAACAGATTAAGGTGGTTCAAGCTCATGTGCAGAAAAGCATAAGATAATTTGGTGAAGAAGATTTTGAATAGACAGGAGAAAGGCGAGAGGAAATGAGGGCATCCACCAAAGAGGTGCATGGATTGTGTGAGTGAAAGCCTACGACCATCAGCTATGAGTGTTGAAGCAGGTATGAGAGTGGCACTGAATTGAGAGAGCGAGATGGTGATAATTAACATGACACTCAACCCCATGTAAAAGATGAGAAAAGGTGGGGGGGATGATGATGGTTAATTAGAACACTGTTTTGTGTTATGTCATACAAAACTTTATCAGGTGATGAAGTATTATACAAGTTGAGTCAAAAGCCTTTACTGGGAATATTATTGTAGTAAAGGCAGAGGAATCCTGTATATCTTGGTATCTGATATTCATCTAACTTTAAAAGTCTTTTATAGGTTCATAGGTGTGTACAAGGCTAACTGCCCTGGAGCCTTCACAAGCCTAACCCATAAATGTGCCCTGCCATCGTGCTGCCCGACTTTGGCTCCCAGTGCCTCTATCTAGTAGAGCCAATGGAGTGATCCCTGTGGTGAACTTAATGTTACCCATCCACTCATCGCGATTATAACTGAAGATGAGCACACTTACTGGAATTTCTGTTGTAACAAACCCAGAATGCTGAGTCTTCTTGTTCTACAGCCACTGAAACACCAGTATAAAATGTGTCAGTGGCTTGAAAGATAGCACATCATCATAATAATGTTCACATAATTATAACACAACTGTTCAACTAATAGAATTAGAATGCCATCTTTCCTTCGAATCTTTTTATTGGAAACTAATGCTATGTTGTCTGCATGCTGTGTGAAATTTTACAACAACCTTGCAGAGATGAAATAATTTTTGCGTTTGTTACTGATGTGAGTTTGCATATTCAGACTTGGATGATGGGTAAAGCCAAGGTATTTAAAAGAAAACATACTCGGTAAACTGATTGTTTTATATAAGTGGGTGTTGCAAGGCTAGGTGAGTTAATAAGTTTTGGAGGACTGCCAAAGAACACCTGTCAGTATATTTTTTGTGTGGTTGCATTTAGCATGAGTTTCATATTGTGCAGTGAAATAAAAAACTTAAGATTTGTTTGAAGGTTGTCTTTAATTGTTTTGTGATGTACTAGGTAGGTTCAAAGAATAATTCTAGCATTTCATTTAATTTATTTAATATTTAATTCAGTAATTAAACATTAATTTACTGTTACAGATTTAGTCATGTGATCTCGTTTTTCTTCCATATTGTCTGCTCTTTTCATTAAGCAGTCTTTCAGCATTATATTATGAGCCTAGTATGTAGCTAGTTAGGATTCAGTATTTACAGACCATTTTCTAATGCCATACTAAAAAGTCCATTATTTTGAAGTATGTTGTGCTTAATAAATGCAGTTAAGATAAAAGGTTTTATTAAATGGTAATTCTTAAGTCACAAGCTTTCGGTTGTCTGTGCTGAAATGCAACTTCCTTTGGAACCAGCCTGGAAATCTGCTTTTTTCATAATCTTGGTGTTTCTGCTCAGATGTTGTAGTATAAGTTTGTGATAAATCTGTTAGAGCATGAAGAATGTATGGCTTAACTGTTGTTCTGTAGTCTTGTTTTTTTTTTATTTTTTACTTTGAAGTAATGTTCTACACTAACCAGTTATCCTCTCATTTTTTTGCAGGCTGTTGAATGTGAACCACTTTCTACAAAAAGTAAGAGACTCTTATTTTCTCTTCTAATATACTTGTGCAGCTGAAATGTGCATGTGTACTAATTATAGCAACCATAGCTTAATCTCAGAAATCATGAGATATCCAAGCAGTATTCTGGTGCCATTTGTAGCTTGTCAAAACAGCATATGTGTTAATGTGAGGACCACCTTAGATTAACATTTACAGACACTAGCAGTTGCTGTAAGAACTTCTTCAGTCTTGAAAACCGGCTTTAAGTGGTTTCTTTAGTTGTTATGGCTGTCTCATTTTGTAATTCCAGGCTTACTGATGTGTGGTACTGTGACAGCCAGACATCCTATCCAAGATTAGTTTCTTTACATTGCGTCCGTGGTGCAGCTGTAGCATTGTTGCCTCACAGTAAGAGGTTCTCCCGTTCGATTCTCAGCTTGGGTTGGGAGTGCCTTCTGTGTGGAGTCTGCATGTCCTCCCCACGGTCGAATGGGCGTTTGAAAGACATGCGTTGAATGGGCATGCCTTCGTTGAAGGTTGGGTGTCGGGCTGGCAACTCGACACCATAAAAACCAACTGCCAATCATTAGCAGACCGGAGTTCCGCTGTGGCAACCCCTAACTGGGAAAAGCCGAAAGACAAACAACATTGCATCCGCTGAGGACTAGGACAGGCAGTGACCCCACTGTGACTCTGAGTCTGATTAAACAAGTAATCTGTGAATGAATGAATGAATGATGTGTAGTAACTCCAGAAATATGTAATGTGGGTCGATCCCTAGCTGAAGAGTTTATCCACTGTCTCATCTGAATTTTTATTCACAGGTAGAACCTACTGGATGAAAGCAGGTGACAGACACTAAATTGCAATACAAATCAAGGTTTTTAAGCCCCTTTACTGTTTACCATTTCTAGAGGACTACCTCAGAATAACGACTGTTTTGCCTATTTCTGTTCTCCATTATATAAATCCCTACACCTCCAAAAAGGGTTTGACATTTTTTTCAAATAGTAGAAAGTAGAAAGGAATGTAATGCTACTAGCATAATAAACCTATAAATCACTCGTGCATTGGGCTTTTACACTCAGAGGCAAACAGTGAGGCTGCATTATGAGTTTTAGTGGAACAAAAAGTTGTTTGTATGCCACAGCATATAAAAGTAATAAAATTCTGCCTGCCAAGTATGTATCTCATTTGTGATTGCCTCACCCTTTACTGTCACATTCTGCTCTCATGTACATAGTTGCATATTGACATATGTCTCCCTCTGAAGTAAATAAATCTCAGATTTAAAAATTAACCCCCATAAAATATAAACAGGCTCTAAACCACGATAAAAAACTCATTGCACTTTAAAATAAATGTAACACCCAGCATTCCAGAAATGCTCTTACTAGAACAAGCAGCAAATTCCAGTCCCTGATCAAATGAACCAAAGCTAGATATGAGGTAAACATAGCCACCCAAGCTAAAGATAACCACAAAGCTTTTTTTAAACTATGTGAGAAACTTCAAAAATAATGCCAAGCACTGCAAGAAGCTGTCTTTAACTATGTTAGAAACCACAGGAACAATACCAAGCACTGCAAAAAGCTAATTTATTTATTTATTTATTCCATTTTGATGACCGGGGAGGCCCCATTTCAGTGGAAGCATGGGGAGAAAAGCTCCACAACACAACGTTTACTTACATGAATAGTTTCAAAGACAGTTTGCATTACAAACAACAGGTTGCATTCAAAAAAAGAAAAGAAACAATTGGTTTTGTTCAGGAGAAAAAAACAGGCATATAGCATAATAGCTAGATTTTACTGTTTAGTTACATATACAATCTATATTTGAGAGCGAGGTTAGGACGGTAAGAAGGTTAACCAGGAGTAAAGGGGGAGGAGAGCTTGAGAGGTATGGGCTGAAGAGTACAGTTGCATTTCCTGTTTAGATAGAGGTAGGAATGAAGTTGACTTTTAAAGTTATTAAGGTTGTCACAGGTCCTCAGTGTGGAGGGCAGAGCATTCCATTTTTTAGCCATGGAAAAGGATAATAGAAGCTGACCAGCTGAGCGCTTGAGTTTTTGAACAGTAATCAGTTTTGGTGGGTAGATCTAAGGGATCTGAGGGGGGTATATGGTTGTAGTATATTGGATAGTGGAGGGCAGTTAGTGGGTTGGAACAATAATTTGTGGGCTATGGTAATTTGGAGAAAGTCAAGTTGATTGGGGAGTTCAAGACAGTTTAATGAGTGAAGGGAGGTGCAGTGATGAGAGGAGAATTTGGCTTAGGTGACGAATCTGGAGATTTTATTGTAACATACTTCCAGTTTGGAAGTAAGTGTGTGGAAGATAAATTAGTGAGCAGAAGAGCGCCATACGGTAGAGAGGGAAGGAGATAGGTTGTGGCGAGAGTTAGTCTGGTGGTAGGAGAGAGGAAGTAGTTGTTTCTGTAAAGTAGGCCAAGTTTTGTGTGTGTTTTCTTGATGTTTAGCTGGATATGAGTGTTAAATTTTAGGTGATCATCAATGGTGACACCAAGAAGTTTGTACGATTTTGATAGTGGAGTTGTTAAGGCTGGTAATTTGAAGTGAGTTTTTATCAAAAGGGGAGGATTTTGAGAGATTTTGGATTGGGAGAGAATAGAAGGATCTTAGTTTTGTTGGAATTTAGTGAGAAGTGATTTTGGAGCATCCAGTTTTCAGTGGTTGAGAAGGCAGTTTGTGTCAGAAATTGAAGCTCTGTTAGGTTAGTGGCACAGCAGATCAAAGTGGAATCGTCAGCGTATTGCACAATTTTGGTATTAGGTATGGCTTTGTGGAAGTCATTAATAAAGATATTGAATAGCAGTGGGCCACGTATGGAACCTTGGGGTACTCCAGTGGGGGTAGGATGGAAATTGGAGGTGGCCTGGCCCCATTTCACGGCTTGGGACCTGTCAGAAAGATAGCTGAAGAACCATGAAAGAGTTTTTTGGGAGAGGTTGAGATTAGAGAGATGGTTTAGAAGGTGGGTATGCGAGATGGTAACAAAAACTTTAGATAAGTCCAGTAGAATAGAGGATACCGTATTACCAGAGTCACGGGCTAAATTGACAGAATGTAAGAAGGAGAGAAGGGCGGAGTTGGTACTGTGTCCTGGGCGGAAGCCGTGTTGGATAGGAGAGAGTAGCTGGTGTTTAGTAAGGAATGGCAAGAGCTGCAGTTGGATGCATTTTTCAAGAAGTTTGGAGACTGGGGAGAGGATGGCTATGGGGCAGAAATTGGAGACGTTAGTTTTTGCCACCCTTGTGAAGTGGAAGAATAAATGCAGTGTGCCATAGTTTGGGTACATAGGATTGAAGTAGTGATCTATTGATCAGGATCCTTACAAGGGATAATTGGCTAGGCTTGCAAGGACAGCTAGCTTAGTACTAACTTATGAACCTATGGATGCTGATAGGCAGAGCAATAATGTCTGAGGCTATTTTTAGGAAGGAGGAAGGAATGCTGTCAGGGGCATTGGAGCAAGGCTTTAGTTTAGAGAGAAGTTTCTTTATTAGGTTGGTGGAGATGGGTTTGAATCCGAAAGAAGGGGGGGAGAGGAGCGAGGGGAAGATTAAGCAGGGAGGGGTGGAGGGTTATTGTTGGTAAAGGTCTTGATTAGCTCAGCGATAGAAGAGGTGAAGAAGATATTGAATAGAGAAGAAGTTCACAAGGAAATAAAAGTGAATGAAAGCGCTAATTTTTAGTGTCCGTATTTTCAAGCCGTTGGATTTACCCTTACAGTTTCTGTGTGTTATCAAGTTTTGGTGGTGTTCAACTTTTCTACGTATAAAATCTGATATTTAAGTATGTAAATAACACAACCAAAAAGCAGCCGCCTTCTTATAAGCCAAATCACTTTTCCGAATTGTCCAAAAAGACACTAACAGGCCAAAAGCACTAAAGTGAATAAAGTGCTCACAAAGTTCAGAAAGAAAATGGCTTCTTCATCTGCCCGTAGCTCACAACAGGCTAATTTAGGTTCCCAAAAATTGAACAATTTCTTCAATAATTGTAAAGGAAAATGTTCCATGAAGCTGCTAAATCATATAAGTATATGTACAAAATAGATTTTATAAAAAAAAATCAACCTTCGGAATTGTAAAAAGCACGAACACAAAGGAACCCTCTTCTTATAGGCCAACCGCCAAATAACAGAAAGAAACCGCTCCTTAGAAATGTCCAAAAACAGACCCAAACTGATTAACAACTCTCTAAATCAGATGTAACACACAAATATGAAGAAACACCTTCCTGTAAGCTGAACACCAAATTAGAAGTGGAAAACCGCTCCTTCATCCCGCCAGGGCTCACAGCAAAACGCTGTGATGATGAGAAGCAATATAGATCCCAAAAACACGGTTACCCTTGTGTCTGTGGTTGAAGCAGCCCACTACAGGCATTTACAAACACCAAATAGACCACAAAAAAAAAAAGAAAACTAAAATAGTAAATGATAAATCTTACTCTGGCCCAGAGGACATGGCCATTCTACTAGCAGATAAATTTAGCTCAGACTTTACCATCCTCTCACAACCAACATTCCCAGGTTGCATACCCACATTTACGCTGCCTCTCTAATTCTCCCAAGCACAAGTCAAGGCACTACCCAAGGCCAACAACACTGCTTCATTGGGGCCACATAACATGCCAGGATGCCTACTGGCTAGCTTGAAAAAGGACCTGTCAAACCCCCTACAGCAATTATTCAGTGTCAGCCTCTAAAGAAGCAGTGTGCCAAATGAATGGAAGACAAACGAGTTATCCTCCTGCACAAGGGTGGAGTGTCATCTCATCTAGGTATTATAGATGCATAAGTCTGACAATCTTCATCTGTAAGTCTATGGAAAGGATTATTATGGAATTAATAAACCAGGATATAGGTAACCTATAAACCCTTGACTCCAACCAATTTGGCTTTGTCAAGTGCAGATCCTGCCTACTCAACCTGGTTGCCTTCTTTGAGAAGGTTACTTAAGAACTGGATGATGGAAAATCAGTACGTATTACATATTGTATTTATTTTTATTTGTTTTATTATACTTTTGTTTACTGGGTTTGTACGACTGGAGTTAATCAAAAACACCTTTTTAGCAAGGACTCCAAAATATTTCAAACATTTTTAACCAGAGATTAAGTGATACACGTTCATTAGCTAATTATGCAACAGTAATATGAAATAAAGGCAAAATGTAACCGTATAAAAAATGCACATTAGTAGATGTTGAATACTGAGCATTTACAGAGGTGTATTAGTGGATTGAGTTTGTCAAAAAGATAAAACCAAATCACAGTCCAAAAAGCAGCAAAAAACAAAAATGACTCAAGAACCACAAGGAACCAGTTACCAAAATGCAGACAGAAAGTTTAATCCTAGGTTAAAAATTATAAGTCCAGCAATTAAAATCATGGATGGAAAAAATACCAAGTAAAAACCTTGTTACGTTAAGCGGTTTCATACCTTCAGTGAGGAACGTCATCAGATAAAAAGCATTTAATTGGACCCTCCATACAGAGAGCACTCATTGGTCCTTTTGACCAATCAGTTTTGTGCATTTTTGTGACGAGCCCCCAAAAGAAAAAAGAAACAGCTGCTCTTAAAGTAACATGTCAAAACACATATGCTACAAAACTATTTTATATTTACACACATCGCTATAAAACAGATTATCGTGTCTAAGAACAGAATGTTACAAAGATTAAATAATAAATGTAAGTTTATAAAACTTATATACAAAAAATAATATATTAAAAATTATATGTGTCTGTTTATGTAATGCCTACCTAATACTTCCAATTTAAATAAATATGATGTCGAAATAATTTAATTTAGTCCAGGCCAGTTACTGGCATTAGTAAATAGTTCCCAGTATAATTCATGTTTTTCTTGTGTGAGTAACCAAAGACCACCTCTTTTGTCAACAGTAATTTGTTCAAGCACACAAAACTTGAAAAAATGGTCAGGGTAAAAGCAGATATGTTTAAATAATGCATTAGTCTCTCCTGGTAGTTCTGACTTTGTATAAGTGTTCATTAATTTAGTCCTTTAGTTTACGGTCCATCTTTCCAATATAAAAACTCAGGCAAAGAGAACAGCAGGCATAGTAAACCACAGCATTAGAGAGGCAGTTATAGTGCTTCTTAATTTCCATAAAAATGTTCATATTCAAGTTGCTACAGACCAATATTATGTTTACAGTATGTACATGCACCACATTTATTTCATACCTACATTTGGCATCTTGATTGATTTTCTTTAATTAAAAAATTGGTTTAAAAATTTTACCTCTTTTAAATACCACATGAGGCATCCCATCCACCAGTTCTCTTAAGTTAGTGTCATTTATTAACAGACCCCAATTCTAATTTAATACCTTCTTAATTTCATAATTGTCAGTAGAAAAATTTGTAATGAAAGAGTTTTTAAAATCCAATGATTTCTTCAACTCAGTGTTATTGGGGTGTTTTATTGAGGTGGGTGATGGCTCATTCTGTGAATGTGGAATTACTTGTTCAAAAACACCATCCACATTAGTGTCAGTAGGAGAGTAAATAATCCCCAAAATGGGGACAAAATAACCACGTTCACATTTATTGATGACTTCAAACATAATATTCACAAATTCAGTAAGGTACCCACGTTTCAAAAATATATTCGTAAGAGGATCACATTCATCCAAAAACATGTCGTCTGTAGTCATACAGGCGGCACGAACAAACTGCCATTTGACTACTGTTTTTTTCTGATATGTTAGATATAAACTATCAAAATGCAAAAAAACTGTTAGAATATGCTTCTTTCCTTTGTATCCTTGAGGTAATTCACCCATTGACGGTATCCTTAGTCAGCCAAATGTCCAAATATGCAATGTTAATGTCACTGCATTTGTGGGTGAAAACCAAGAACTCAGTGGTATGATTTATGTACTGGAAGAAAAGTGGTATATTATGAAAATCACCATCTCATAAGATGAAAATGTCATTGTTACCAAGTATAGTATGCTCAAAAAGCAAAGAATTCTGATTCAAATACAAATTTGAAATAGTATGTGATTCTTTGTATGGTGATCTATTGATCCTGTCCAGAAATTCCCATGAATTTTTGCAAACATAAATTTCCTGGGTAACTAAACTCTTCAATTTTGTAGTCAGGTATTTGACCAAAAGACGCATGACAGAGCCTCTCCCATCAACAACTGGGCACATATTTGGTGGCTGTTTGTTTTTGTGTATTTTAGGGAGAGCATAGTGAGTATTTTAGGATGGGACACCAAGAGACAGTTAAATTCATCAATCATAATGCTTTCCTTAGTGAGAAATGGTCATACAGATTATTTCTGATCTTACTGTAGGTTATATCCCATTCATTCAGTGAGACTCATTTAAGTAGGCACCTTCATGATGTGTCTCATTTTCATGTTATGGTCACTGTCATTCGGGAAGACCAGTCCACCTCCCTTATCCGGTTTCATGATGCGGATGGAAGTATTATCTCTTAAGCTCATTCATCATGGTAATTTCATGACTGGTGAGGTTGGGGGAATGCCTAGATATAGCTGCATTGAAGGTGACGGATATCAAGTTCCAAATTCTCTCAAAACAGAGAATAGAAGGATGCATAAGGCTGTATGTGCTTGAAATTATCAAGGGATTCAGGGTAGCATTCATTTTGCCAACAAGTGTCTTGAAATTTAGTTTACATGTAAATATCTTTAAATCCATAATGGTATTAGCTAAGTCCATATGTCTGGCAGGTGCAAAGGACAATCCCCCCTAGCCAGTAAATTACAACTGGAACATCAAGAGGAAAAGCAGAAAAATTATAAACAGTATTTTAATAGATTACCATACAAAGACTCCTACATTCTTATTACAAGTGATGTCGAGGATCTCTCTTCTGTTAACCCACACCAGATGGGTTTGGATTGGTTTACTGAATTTTTGCGAGAAAAAGGTGTCAGCCAAGGACAAGTTAATCTTTATGAGAATCTTCTGAATGTTGTTCTGAGAAACAATTTCATTAGATTTGGGGAAGATTTCTTTCTCCAGCACACTGGTGTAGCAGTGGGAGGAGTTTGCAGAGGTTTATTCACAAACATAGTGCTGATACAGTGGGAAAAGGAGTTAATATTTGAATCGGAATTATTTGCCTTTTACACCTACTATACTCGTTACCCGGATGACATTTTCATCTTATGGGATGGTGATTTTCATGATATACCATGTTTCCTTCATCCATGTAAATCATAATACTGACTTCCTGGTTTTCACCCACGATTTCAGTGACACTGATATTGCATATTTGGACATTTGGCTGACTAAGGATACCGTCAATGGGCAAGTTACCTCAAGGATACACAGTAAAGAAACATATTGTAACAGTTTTTTACATTTTGATAGTTTACATCTAACATATCAGAAAAAAAAGCAGTAGTCAAAGGGTAGTTTGTTCGAGCTGCCCATATGGCTACAGTTGACAACATGTTTTTGGATGAACTTGATTCTTAAGAATATGTTTTTGAAACATAGGTTCTCTTTTGAATTTGTGAATAATATCATGTTGGAAGTCATCAAACATGAACGTGATTATTATTTTCCCATTTGGGGGACCATTTACTCTCCTACTGACGTTTATGTGGGTGGTGTTTTTAAACACGCAAGTCCACATTCACAGAATGAGCCATCACTCACCTCAATAAGACACCCCAATAACAATGGGTTGAAGAAATCATTGGATTTTAAATACTCTTTCATTACGAATTTTTTAATAACCGTTACGAGATTAAGAACGTATTAAATTAGAATTGGGGTCAATTAATAAGTTACACTAACTAGAATTGGTGGTTGGGATGCCCCATGTGGTATTTAAAATAGGTACAAATTTAAAAGCAATTTTTTAATCAAGGAAATTAATCAAGATGCCAAATGCAGGTATGAAAAAAATGTGATGCGTGTACGTACTGTAAACATATATTGGTCTGTAGCAACTTGAATTTGAACATTTTTGTGGAAATAGAGGCATTGTAACTGTCTCTCTTAAGGGGGTGGCTTACTCTGTCTGCTGTTCTCTTTGCACAAGTTTTTATGTTGGAAAGATGGACCGTAAACTACAGGACCTTATTTATGCAGACTTGTACGAAATTAGAACTGCCAGAGATACTAATGCATTATTTAAACATATTCACTTGTACCCTGAATATTTAAGTTTCATGTGGTTGAACAAATTACTTTTGATAACAGAAGGTGGTCCGTAGTCACTCACACTTGAAAAACGTGAATTATACTGGCAGCTCTTTACTAATGCCAGTACTTGGCCTGCACTAAATGAAATGATTTTGATATCATGTTAATTAAAATTGAAAACATTAGTACGTCAACACGTGTACAATTTTCATATATATCATTTGTTATATTTATATAAATTTAATAATAATATAATATATATATTTATATTTGCTATTTAATCTTTGTAGCATTCTATTCTTAGGCATGATAATCAATGTTTGTTTTATAGTAATGTGTGTAAATATAAAATAGTTTGGTAGTATATGCATTTTTACTAGACATGATGGGGCATGCTACTTTTTTATGCGGGCTCGACACATACACAAAACTGATTGGTCAGTAGGGCCAATGAGTGCTATATAAAGCGGGTCTGTTAAATGCTTTTTATCTGATGATGTCCCTCATGGAAGGGACAAAAGCATTTATTGTAGCAAGGTTTTTACTTGATATTTTCTCCATCTGTGATTTTAATTGCTGGACGTCTCGTTTTTAACATTGGATTAAATGTTTTGCCTACATTTTGGTATCCAGTTTCTTGTGGTTCTTGAGCCATTTTTGTTTCTTCCTGTTTTTTGGACTTATTGGTGTATTGGTTTTATCTTTAACATGGCTCATGGAACACAACCCACAACCACATTGCAGAGTTTGTTTATGAAGGAGGAGACTTTGGATAGCCCCCAAACTGTCAGAAATTTAGCATTACTTATCCAGCA
Source organism: Protopterus annectens (assembly GCF_019279795.1). Lineage (NCBI taxonomy): Eukaryota > Metazoa > Chordata > Ceratodontiformes > Protopteridae > Protopterus > Protopterus annectens. The sequence goes on along the minus strand of NC_056727.1, from coordinate 834,664,428 downwards.
ATTGTCACAGAGAACATAACTGCTCCCCTGGTAAGTGACAACCATGGTACAAGGTTGCAGGGACACACTAGCTCTGCAATTGAAACTGCAAGTAATAACAATAACAACAGTAATGTTGGTTCTAATTATAGAGCCAACAGTTTTTGAGCATGTGAATGACTTTTTCAACTTTCCAGTCTTCATCTGAATTTCATTTTATTTATTTATTTTACATTTGTTAACCGGGAAATTCCGACTGGACCAGGTCAATTTTCAGCAGAGGTCCAGGGAGAAAAGCTCCAGCATCTAGTTGTACAAAAACATTACAGCAAGTATAATACACAAATAAGATGTAGTAAACAGGTTACAACATATATGGTGAACATAGTAATATAACAAAAAATAACTAAAAATACTCCAAATAAATGATGGTATAGAAAATAAGTAAAATGACTATCAGTTATACATTGGTAAGAGAAGAAAATATATTAAGTAAATTCTACAGTTAAAAGTTCTACTTATAAAATGAACAAGCAGGCAGGTGATCCGAGATCAAGCAGGTGATCAGAGAGCAATTTGGAGAGTTAATAGCAGTATGGGTAAGGTTAGGTGATGCAGGGACATAACCAGGTACTAAGGAGAGGTGATTTGAGGGAGTTTTTGAATATAGAGATGGAGGGGGCAGTGGATATGGAATGGGGTAGAGAGTTCCAATTTCTGGCAACTGTGTGGGAGTAGAGTGCTTTCTCTGCATTATTATTAGCTTTGGTGATGGAGAGGAGAGATTTTTCACTAGATCTGAGGTACCAGTTTGCAGTGTAGACAGTAAGTAGATTGGATATTGGGGGGGGGGTTCAGGGTATTTGAGAATATTGTAGGCTGTACCCAGCTGGTGATAGTTAAGTAGCTGTGGTAACTCAAGCCATTTTAGTTATTTTAGTGCAGTACAGTGATGGATTCTATAGGTTGAGTTAGTAGCAAACTTGGCTATTTTATTGTAGCATGATTCTAGTTGTCTAGGTCACACTTTCTGATTTGGGTGAAGATTGGTGCTGTGTACAATAGAGTTGAGAGGAGGTGGCTTTGTGCAAGAGTGACTCTAGCTTTTTGTGAGAGAAAGGACTTATGCCTGTATAGGGAGCCTAGCTTTTATTGTACTAGTTTTATGGTATGTGAGATGTGGACATCAAAGTGAAGATTATTGTCAATTCCAATGCCCAGAAGTTTTCTGTGGTTAGAGGGGGAGATGGTGGTGCTGTCCTTAGATGTTATGGTAAAGGAGGGGGGGTGCTCTATTAGGGGAAAATAGTAGCAATTTTGTCCTTTGGGATTTAGAATTAGTTGGATACCTGGGATCCATTTTTCTACAGAGTTGAAGGTATCCTGAGTGAGTGTTTGCAGGGTGGTGGGAGATGAGGCGGAGCAGATCAGGGTTAAATCATCTACATATTGAATGATTGTGGCATGCTGTGTAGAGCTATTGAGGTTGTGAATATAGAAAATAGTAGTGGGCCCAGTATAGAGCCCTGTGGGACTCCTATGGTGGTTGGAAGTTGTGGAGACAGATTTCCTTTCCACTGGACAGATTCTTGCCTGTCAGATAGGTAGCTTCTGAACCAGGCAATAGTAGAGGAGAGGTGAAGGATAGTGATGTTAGTGAGTCTAGTAGGATGGAGTGGGAGACCATGTCAAATGCTTTTGAGAGGTGTAGGAAAATGGCCGACACATATTTGTTATCATTCCTGTGAAGGTTGATAGGATTAGTGAAGGACAGAATGGCAGTGGTAGTGTTGTGATGTGGACGGAAACCATGTTGTGTGGTAGATCGGAGATTGTGTGTGTTTAGAAATGTCATCACCTGCAAGTGGATGCATTTCTCAAGAATTTTAGATAGGGGGCACAGGATAGCAATAGGTCGGTAGTTGGAGAAGTCATAGGAGTTACCTCCTTTATGGAGAGGAATGATGCAATATACTTTCCAGAGTTTGGGTATGTAGGATTCTTGTATGTAGCGGTAGATTAGAATGAATTTACAACTGCCAATTTTACATGACTGGTTGCAGGCGGATATTTGGCACAACAAACTTTCTAATTCAATTGGTCAGCTGTTAGAGAAATGTTTAGCAGAGTCAGATTACAAACTTTTAAAAATTAAAAAGCTTCAGTTGGACAGCACTTTCTTTTTGGAATCCATTAAAGCTAAAACAGTGCCCAGTAGCTTGCGTATGTGGCATTTCCCAACCAGATTGATTCCGGGTTCTGCACTTCACAAAGATCTTCGTTCCTTGTTCGATAGACATGGGACGGGAATACATGGATCTTATTATCAAACAAAACAAGTTAACAGTAGCATTATTTGTGAACATAGATGAACTTAAATAAGTTGATTATTAATGATCCTCAATACAGTATGAGAATTTTAAATATGGGCACGTTTGTGTTTTCAAAAGCATTGATCAAAAGGTACATTCTGTTAGAATTCATAAAATTATTAAATTGGATGGAGACAAACAAGACTACTTGGCTAAAAGGGCTTACCCCCACTCTGCAGAGGATACCAAGATCTCTGGCCTTTCCCATACAAATAGCTGGTGTCAAAACCTTGGACTAAAACTAAATGCAAAAAATGCATAGTAATATCCTTCAGTACGCATAATGTCCCTTGCAGCTGTCACATTGACAACACACCCTTAAATCCATTTGATAGTTAGTGACCTGGGAACCTGTTTAGACAGTGAACTGTCCTTCAGTCACCACATATTCACTACTGTAAGAAAGTCTTTTTTCATTGTACAATTTATTAGTAAAGGTATGTCGTCCATTTCCACGGATAAAGGCAATCCAGAAACGAAACCAAAAAATCAATTTTACAAGACAAAAAACAATACTACTGTAATTTACAGACAGTAAATCAAAATAACCCTCAGAAGTTTTGGGCAGGTTTAAATAATCGCCTACATCCTGGACAAACTTCAACCCCAATCCCTGCTACTACTATTGATAAAACCCCTGAAGATGTTTCTGATAGTTTTAACCAATTCTTTACTGAGACAATTCAAGCCCTAGCTAGCCAACTACCTCCTAGCTCCCCTGGTCCTGAAAGTAGTACCCCTAGAAACCTACTTGAGTTCAGCTTCCAACCAGTCGCCACTTCACTTATACGTACCGTGATCAAAAAATTAAAACCCATTACACTTTCTGCTGATCAACTCCCTGCCGAGTACCTACAAAAATCAGCTGATGCTGTTGCTTACCCCGTCTCAATACTAATCAATCGAACCATAGTAGAAGCTAAAATTCCCACCATCTGGAAAATATCCTATGTAATCCCACTTCACAAAGGAGGCAGCTCTACTGAATTCTCCAATTATAGGCCAATAGCTGTACTCTCTCCACTTGCAAAGATTATGGAAAAATGTATTCAAGGCAACTCATGCACCACCTAATCAAAAATCGCCTTATGGCAGACACTCAGCATGGCTTCCATCCTCATCACAGCACTACTTCAGCCCTCCTAGCCTTTACTAACACCATAAACCATAATCGCAACAATAATTATATATCCACAGCCCTCTTTTTGGATCTTTCCAAGACATTCGATATGGTTGATCACCAACTTTTAATCCACACCCTGCAAACATTCTGTCTAGATACTGGAGCCCTCCAATGGTTTCAATCCTACCTGAATGGTCGACAGCAGGCTGTCCTCTGGCAGAACAAACTCTCTAACCTTCTACCTAACACCTTTGGAGTACCACAAGGCTCTATACTAGGGCCCTTGCTGTTCTCCATCTTCATTAACGACCTTTACACTGTCATCCCAAAAGTCAGCTGTATCCAATATGCTGATGACTCTACTCTGATTTGCTCAGCCACATCTCCAGTAGAGATATGGTCAGCTACCCAGACCACCTTTAATACAATAGAAAACTGGCTTTCTGAACATCGTCTGATCCTAAATCCCAAAAAAACTAAAATGCTGTTATTTTCACCAACACGTAGGTCTGCCGCTTTCACCTTTACCATAAAATCAAATGATGGCACAATAATCTCCCCTGACCCATCTACAAAACTATTAGGTGTCATCATAGACAATAATCTAAAAATTGACCTACATGTTAACCAAACTATCAAAACCATCAATAAAAAACTAGGGTCACTTTACAGAATAAAAGCCTTCCTAACTCCTCCAGCTAAAATTGCCATAGCTCGCTCTCACCTTCTTTCAACCCTTCTGTATGCATCCCATGTACTCTCGAATTTAAACAAGACTGTCCTTAAACTCTCAATTTGCTACAACCACATTGCCAGGTTTCCCACTGGGCTGCCTTTTAGGACACATCATTGTATCAATCTAAATCAGCTTGGTTGGCTTGAACTACCCAGCCTAATCCAGTATAACCAACTGATTATGGCCTATAAAATCCTCTATAATCCGGACAATACTCCTGCACTTAAAAATATTATCACCCCCTATAACAATCCTAGACTGCTTCGATCCTCTAACAAACTACTAATTCAGACTAGCAAAATTAATAACACAGCCGGTGATTCTCTCTTTGCAAACTCTGTAAGTAGATCCTGGAACTCTCTTCCAGCTGATATTACCTTACTTTCCACCTTAGGTCAATTTAAAACTAGACTCAAACAACATTTGTCACTTAACTGGCTATGTCAATGTATCAAGCCTGGCTAACTCTCTCTAGAATGTGTAAAAATCTGATAACCAGTTTACTGTGTAATTTAATTTAATCCTGACTTGTGCTCAGGATTAACTGTAACCTGTGGAACTTGTTTAACTTGCTTACTTATGTAATCTCTGTAAATAGTCTGTTTTTTAATATGTAATGCTGGTATTATGTAATGCTGTGTCTGCTTACCCTTGGAGCTTTTCTCCCCGGGCCTCCGCTGAAAATGGACATGCATCCAGTCGGACTATCCCGGTCAACAAATGTAAAATAAATAAATAAAATAAAATAAATAAATGTGATCACTACACTGTATTCGGCACTTACACTTGTCACTGAGTAGAATGTCCCCTTTTGGAATGTGCTTGTTCAAACAGTTTACACAACATAAACATTCAAAGCTTTTTCTCACTAAGAAAATCAAGGGTCTAAATCATAAGAACTAGACTGATCATCTCAAAGCCTTGTCACTATTCTCAGTATAATATAGGTGACTTCTGCCTCACATACAAAGCCTCAACAGATCTTTTCCTGTCAGACCCAGTGCAAACCTCTAAATCCAATGGTAGCATAAACATCCGCTCAAGAGATATTAATCTCTTCTCCAACATAAATAGAACATGTTGGAAGGATAGATATGTATTGCAAATAAATACCCTTCTTTGGAATTATCTCCCTTATCACATAAAACTAAGTGTAATAAAAAACGCAAATTCATCCTTGGAGTAGCACCCTTGACACTTATGGAAAGGGAATAACATGTAAATGCTCTTCCTGCTCCAGGTTATTTATATTTAAATTACAAGGGCTATAAAAACTTTATGGGGATGCTTGGCAAGGCTTCGAAAGATTCTTCAGGGTCAGTAGCCTAGTAAGAAATTATGAAATTATGACTGATGATCTAACAGCACACAGAAGTAATATGGAACCTTATTAAATCCTTCCTAGATCACATCAGGGCAAACTGACCTCATTTCCAGTCAATTTAAGCAGGAATTTTCTATATAGGTTCATAGGTTGGTACTACGCTATTGGCCCTAGGGCCTGTACAAGCCTAGCCATAACAATTCCCTGACTATTTCTTCCCCAATATTTACTTCCCTGGACCCCTGTCTTGCAGGGCGACTGACGTGATCCCTGGGGTGAAAATCCTATCTCCCAATCGTCAAGGTTCCTTTTGAAGAGGGCAAAAGAGGCACTCTGCTTGACATGTATGGGAAGTCTATTCCAGAGTCTGGGGAGTCTCTGGGTCAGGAACCTATCCCTCCAGCATGTTTTGTTCATTGTGATGACAAGGTTTAGATCCCTGGAGCGTGTAGCTGTGAGGGATTGGGATTTCTTTAAGTGTAGCATGTCCAGCAGTTCTGGGTTTGACATGGCCTTGTATGTCAAGCAGAAATCGCCTCTGAGTAGACGATATGTGACAGAGTATAGCTGGAGTTTTTTTAGATGGTCAGAATAGGGCATCTACTTTAGGCCTGTGATTCTTTTAGTGAGGTATTTCTGCGGCCTTTCCAGTTGCAGATGTCTTGAGAGGTACATACCAAATGGGGCGTTGTATTCTATAATGGGTCTAACGAGGGATGAGTACAGTGGGACAATGGCCTCCTTTTTTCTTGATGAAAAAGCCCTTAGTGATGAGATGTGCCACATAGAAGGATTTACTGACTGTTGTGGTGATGTGGTTATTGAAGGTGAGACCACTGTCCACCTGTGTCCCTGCTACATGCTCCTAAAAATCCCTATACCAGGAAACTCTAGGAAGAACAAAAGTATCAAGCAAAGGAACCTCGACAGAAGATCCTTTTTGGTCATGTAGAAAATTCTGACACCACTACTGAAAGGAACAGCCATATTCAAGACACCGCTCATTTTCTTAACATACTGTCAGATTATCATAACCTACCACCAAGCACTGTTTTAGCCACAATGAGTGCTACATCCATCTACACAGATATCCCACACATTCATGGCATTGCCGGAAAACAGGTGTCCTAGAATTACTCAAGATATAGTGAAACAACTTACAGAATTTATTCTGACAAACAGCTTTAATTTTAATGGAAAACAATATGTTCAGAGTAGCAGAATAGGTCCACAGTATTCAGACCTTTTTTTGGAAAACATAAAAGAGGAATTTCTACAATGCTGCACACACAGACCACTTGCTTATTTCAAAGTTTTTGATTTATTCATGACCTGAACACACAGCATCAGCTCTCTCAAGGAATTCCGCCAAGGTCTCTCCACGGAGTATTTCACTTCAGGTTTAACCTTCCTTAACACTAAGGATATTCTACACACCTTTCGGCCACCTAACCTGCACCGAAACACTAAAGGTGGAGGCGTGTCCATATTCATTAAAGATATCCACTCCTCCAGGCTAGTTGCTCAGCATAATGCATCCGAGATTATCCAGGTGCAACTAACTCTGGGCAAGACCGCAATCCAAATTGTAACTTGCTACAGATCCCCCACCATGCCCCAGGATTCCCACTCCTCATTTCTTGATACACTGGAAAATATTAGGGTCCAACTCAACACCCTGATAATGGGCAATTTCAACTACCCCACCATTAACTGGGAAAACTACTTATGTACCAACTCTTTTGCTCAACGTTTTCTGGAATTCATAAATTCCAACACCTTGGATCAACTTATCCACACCCCCCACCAGGGGTAGCAATATCCTAGACCTGGTCATTACCAACATGGGTGACCGGTGTTCCACACCAGAGGTCAATTCCTTGTTGGTCAGATCCGACCACAAGCTAATCAGCCTAAACATCCACATCCCGCCCCCACCCCACCCCCATTAGGGAAACTACTGTAAAAAAATTCTCCAAAGCCAACTTCGCCCTTCTTAAGACAGAAGTGGCAAACTTCACAACACCCATGCAGACGGACAGTAGAGGTACGACTGCTGAATCCTACACAAATGCACTTTGTAAGCACTTACACGAGTGCATGGATGGTACTATCCCTAACAGAACCAAGATGCTATCCTCCAAAAAAAGGAAGTCAATCTGGTGATCTCCTGCCATAAACAAATTCTACAACAGAAGAAAGAAACTGTTGCAAAAAAGAGTAAAATCCCATGACTGGACGAACTCCCTGCTCAGCCTCAGTATGAAGCTGAGATCCCTCATAAAATCCTCCAAAGCTAGTTATGAAAAACAAAATCGCCACTGATTCTAAAGACAACCACAAAGCATTCTATAGCTTATGTCAAGAATCTCAATGGTAACACTCCGAGATGCTCTGAGTTACAGCACAATGGCTCTAAATATACAGAACCAACTGATATTGCCAACATCCTGGCAGATGGGTTCAGTGCTAACTTCACCCCCTAAAGGTCCCATCTCTATACCGGAAAAATGCAGTGTTCCTGTAATCACGGCTGCACAGGTAAAAACCACACTCTCCAAAGCCAAGAACACAACATCCATGGGACCTGACAACATCCCAGGATGCGTTCTACATGAACTACAGAATAAACTGGCACCCCACCTAAGCACCATGTTCAATCATAGTATCACATCAGGCTTTGTGCCTACTGAATGGCGCACAGAAACGGTTGTCCCACTTCACAAAGGGGGAGCCACCACGGACCCTGGGAACTACTGCCCCATTAGCCTAATGAGCCTGGTCTGCAAGGCCATGGAACATATCATCGTGGAACTTATAAACAAAGACATTGGTAATCTCCAAACTCTGGACCCCACCCAGTTCGGGTTTGTAAAAGGCAGATCATGTCTCCTAAACGTTATAGACTTCTTTGAAGGGGTCACCAAAGCTCTAGATGAGGGTAAGGTGGTACACACAGCCTATCTAGATCTCGCCAAGGCTTTTGATACCATCTCCCACTCTGGAATTATAGATAAACTCACTAAACTAGGTATAAATCCCTATGTCACAAGATGGGTTGCCAACTGGCTCATTGACAGAACCCACACTATGAAAGTAGCATCAATGCCAAAAAGTGCATTGTCATCCCCTTTGGTAAAAACTCTGTACCCATGAGCTACCACATAGGTAGTGGTCTACTTAACATGGAAAGTGTGATAAGAGACCTTGGGACACAGGTGGACAGTAGTCTCTCCTTTAATAATCACATTGCCACAGTAGTCAGGAAATCCTTCTACGTGGCACACCTCATCACAAAAGGTTTCTCATCCAGGAAAAAAGAGGTCATTGTTCCCCTCTACTCATCACTCATTAGAGCCATTATATAGTACAACACCCCTTTTGGTATGTACCTCACAAGACATCTACAACAGGAAAGGCTGCATAAATACCTAACAAAGGATTACTGGCCTCAAACAGGTGCCCTATGCAGACCATCTTTAAAAACTCCAACTTTACTCCATCGCATATCGCCTACTCAGAGGTGATCTCTGCCTAACATACAAAGCTATGCCAAACCCAGAGCTGTTGGACATGCTCCACTTAAAGAAATCCCAATCCCTCCAAGCTGCGTGCTTTAGGGACCTAAACCTTGTCACCACAGTAAACAGAACATGCTGGAGGGATGGATTTCTGTCCCAGAGACTTCCCATACTCTGGAACAAACTACGTATCTATATCAAACAAAGCTCCTCATTAGCACTCTTCAAGAAAAATCTTGATGATTGGATAGGAAATAGGAAATTCACCCCAGGGATCACCTCTGTGGCTCTGCTGGACAAGGGCACAGGAAAATAATTTTCTTAGGTGGCAAAAGCCAGGGTACCTTTTTGGCTAGGCTTGTATAGGCCCTAGGGCCGATAGCCTAATACCTACCTATGAACAAAGGTATATTACAGATGTATCTACAAGAAATGAACTGACAGACGAAGATGTCTGCACAGTAGCAGTAGTAATCATCCTAACCATACAAGGAAATCTATTATTTACAGTCAAACACGTCTGTATCATCGCATTTGTTCAAGTGAGACAGAGAGAGACAGTTGGCACAACTGAAAGAAGTCATACTTGCTGACGGTCACTGTCCCAGGGGACTTGACAGGTTGGTAGATAGCTCTACAGCTGCATGAGAGCAACTGTTGCAGTGTAAGGACCGTTCCGGTATTGAAAATATGTCCTTCAAAATTAAAAAAAAATAAATAAAAACACTGAGTCATAAGAACTGATGTTCAGTGAGGATGACAGATTGAAGGGAAAAAAAATGCAAGCACACCCGCTTATGCCATTTCTAAACAACTAGCGAATCTAAAGAAGCACACTTGGACCAGACAACAATAGAAAATGGCACAAACATTGCAGTCGTACAGGGTACAAAACATGCTGGGTAATTGTACTGCTTTCAGCATTCTCACTTTACAGAAGTTTAAAAGTTTATGATTCCTTTGCATACAGTTGTAAACACATGGTTTACCTAATGAAATGCAGGAAATGACCAGAGGCAGGTCACAGAGATTAAGCTAATTAAGCTGTTCAGTCTGAATGCCAGTATTCTGAACCTGGATATTGGTTTTATAAGGCACTGTAACATTTAAGAACTTTGCTAACAGTAGACACACATAAGATGTACTGAAGGAAAATGATTCGTATTCCTGTAATGTATGATTTATTGATAAATTTCCCCTGAATGAATCTGAACTGCTGACCATACCTCTCCACTATCCAGATTTGTGGCTCATGTTTTTGGTCTGTTCCCATAATATTTGTGGTGTTTATGGCAAATCACTGGAATGATCTGAGGATTGAAGTCACTAAATAATGACATACATTTGAGCTTCAGACTTTAAATCCTTCAGAAAATGTAAAAACAAACCCTATCACTCGAGCAACTTTCTCATTTTATAAGAGCAATATTTAAAATGTGTCCCCATTTTTTGGGCCTTTGTTCAGATTTCTTGCACTGCTGACCATCCTCAGAAAGTTAGCATTAACTCTACACAGCCACATCCATTCCAACTCTCTTAAAATTAACCCAAGACGCCTTCTCTACCACTGAACAGTGGATGAAAAACAATCACCTCGCTCTCAATGCATCAAAAACCAAGCTTATGATATTTACCCCCTCAAAAAATACAACCATTGACAAAAATACATTCTCTATCATCAGCCAAAACCACACACCTCTTGAACTAATATCAGAAAGCAAACTACTAGGGGTCCAGATTGATGACAAACTCACATTCAATAGCCACTTACTACTAAACATTAAAAAAACCACATTAAACTTGGCATGCTTTATCGCCAAAATCAATTCCTCTCTACAACTACTAAGTTCACTCTAGCTACAACATTCCTTATCCCTTCCCTTCTTTATGGCGCTCGTATCCTAACAAACCTTCAATCATCCCTTAAAACAAAACTGTCCACATGTTATAATAAAATTGCAAAATTTGCCACTGGCCACAAACTATCTGCCCACCACTGTGTATCTCTCCACAAACTATCTGCCCACCACTGTGTATCTCTCCACAAACTAAACTGGCTTGAGCTTCCTAACTATCTGTCAGCTCAGTTTTGCCCACAAAATCATTTTCCAACCATCCCTCTGTCCCTCACTCACCTCCACCTTTAAAATGCACATGCCTCAAAGACTCCTAAGATCTAATAACCAAAATCTAAAAGAACTGTACAAACCTCTTCACTCTCCAGGGAAAAAATCTGCTGTCCTTTGCCCTGGCATGCCAATGGAGCTCCCTTCCCCTCTTCATCCGCACTACTACAAACCTCCCAGCTTTTAAAAAATCCCTGCATACACATTTATCATCCTCCTGGGAATGCTCCTGCTCTCATCCCTCCTAGTTCAACCCATCCCCTACTGACTGCCTCTTCTCTTAATTAGTTTAACATAAGTAAGCAACAACTTCTAATTCTACTTTTCCTTAAGTCTCAAATTCTTCTTTCCTTTCAAGATACATCATATTGCAATTGTTATTGCCATTTGCTATGCTATACTTTACATATAAAATGTAACCAGAATACTAGAATTTTACTACTTATAACTTAGACCCTTCTCTATGTAACCATCTCCTTATTGACTTAGACCCACATTTGACTACTCCTATCAACCACTATTATTGCCTTATTACCACTGTTGTTGATAATTGCTTTTAATATGATCTGTTTAATATGATTGTAAGTGTTAAAGTGTGAACCTCAATTACTTGTAATTCCTTGTACTTTGTTTAGGAGCTTTTCTCCCCAGGACTCCATTGAAAACGGGTACTTCGGGCCCAATGGACTATCCTGGTAAATCGACTACAAATAAATAAATAAATAATGGTTAGAGGGGTTTAGAACTTTTTTAATCATGATAGCAGAGTAGTTATCATTACATATGGTAACACTCTAGTCTGAACACTAGTAACTATAAGCTTAACAGACAGTAAGGTTTTAGTACTCAGTTTAACAGTGTACCAAAACCTTGTTCATTAATGCTGCTGTTCAGAGGTAGTTGTCAGAAACAGGCTAACATGTCAACACATTTTTCTTTCTGTCTTTTCTGTTATTCTTTTGTTTTTTCTTTGTCTTAGGTAAACATCAACATGTATAGTGCACTAATTGTGTACTGGCTTTGTAGTCCCTGCCTTTACATAAAACATCACTCTAAATTGGACAATATTCCACATTCACATATTCTGCTAATCAAAACATCTGTTTCGCTACATTTGCTTGTTTAGACAGCCTAACATGCTATAAATTGCAGTTTATTGTTTTCATCTCTGGATCTAACTAATCTTACATATCTGTTATATTGTGATTTATTTTCCCATCAAGTGTTAGAGCAGACTATTGAGCCATTGTTCTGTGTGCTAAATGAATGCTAACTAAGGTGATAAGCACTGAGAACCTTTTGTTTTTATAGCAGGCCATAACAGTCTCATAAAGTTTCACACACACACACACACACACACACACACACACACACACACACACACACACACACACACACACACAGTCTATGAAGTGTAGTTACCATGCTAAGCATCCAAGCTGCATACTTTCTTTCCACATTGGCATTTTTCAATTGACTTTCTTAACCAATAAGGAAGAAATGATGTACTTCTCTTTGTAGGCAGAAGTGGATATTTAAAGGAGGACCTCACCCACAGACTCAGAAAATATGTTTATTTCATCGTGGTTTGGTGTTTCCTACATTTTAACACCACTCTGGGACTATCTGCAGATTTTTTTAATATTTTTGCATGTAATTTGAGTCTGACCACATGGGGTCTAGCATCTTGAAGTGAATTTGATTGTTTTGTATGCCGGTACGTATCCCACAAAGCAGTGCTTGACTGTAAAAAAAAAAAAAAAAAAAAAAAAAAAACATCACGCAGACCTCTTTCTTCCTAAAGCTGCTGTCACTGCATTGATTTTACATGCATACACTGCTATCTTTGTCAGTTTTAGTAACACTTCATGCTGTTCAATGACTACTTAAAACACAAACAGTGCAAATGCCACAGAACAGATGTTCAAAAGTGCTTTTAACTGCTGCTTTTTAGAATGGTTAAATTGCAGTTTTTTGTGAAGCCTGAATTAAGGAGTGGCCTTAGGTCAACTGGTGCCCTAGACCTAGTCCTGGTCTACCTATACCAAATAAATACTGGAAAAGCGCCCCTACTAGAGCAGCACACTAGGTGACCGCCTAGTTGGCCTGTGCCTAAGGCCGGCTATGCCTGAATTGTACTACTTAGACTCCTCTCCCATCCCCCTTCGCAACTAACTTCCTTAGCTGTCAAAGTGCTAAGGGTAATTTGAGCTCTTACATACTGGTATTGACAACTCACAGCAGGAGACTTGATTCATGTACTATTTTCTTGTTCTAGCCTTTACTTTCTGTATGGGTAGGGGAAAGACCAGGGAGAGATGTGCATCATAGCATGGATGGATTTTTAGGATGGTCTTGGTGATGTCAGTTTGGGGAGGGAATAGGCCAGAAAACTACCTGCATTTGTTGGCCTTGAAGACATCAGTGAATTATAGACTGCAACAAGCTTTTCCAGGGCAGGATAAAGGTTTTTTGAAAGTGAAACTACCACAGTACAGTAAGGTACTGTTCTAGTGGATTGAAACAGTCAATTTAAAATATTTTAAATGCTGTATTTCTGTTTATTCTTAACAGGGACTGTAAAAAGGGCAGAGAAGTTGAGCAGTTAATAGTAGAATTCCATTGTTGTCCTTTAAAGGAGTACAACAGGTTTCTCTAATGTATTCCTCAACTTCACGGCCCTTTTCCTCCCTATTTACATTGTCCTCTGTAAAGCAACAACAATAAAGCATTTACAATTTTTATAATTCCCCTTACTTCTGTAACAGAAGCCTACCTTATCATACGGTGATGGTTTCACTTACAAAATTATTCTTTCACATTTGAATAAAGCTTGCTGGAGTTTCCCAATTACTGACATCATTGAGGTCAAGCAGTGCAGGTACTTTTTTTTTTTTTATTATTTTATCAGTTCTCTCCCCCAAAGTGACATCACCACAGCCATTCTGATTCTAACTAAAATAATAAGACCCACCCATTCTGTGATGTCATGGCTCCCTTGTCCTTCCCCCAGCCTGAGTGCTGTTCATTTTATTCAGTAGTAGTGTGTAGTAACACTGATGTTTGGAAACACAGAAATTTGGTATGCATACTTGTACATTCTGCACGGCAAATGATGCTTAGGTGGTACATCGCTTGCATACTTCTTTCTTGTATTTGCACCAGATACTGCTAGTGTGCAGTGCGGGAATAGAAAGATTAAAACATTACCCTGGTATCAGAGGTGGCAGTGCAACATATTCATAGTGGCTTAACATGAGAGTAGCTCTAAGCAAGCACCATGTGAAACCTGAACAAGCGCCTAGAATTATTCAGTACAGCTTCCACACCTTAAGTCTGAAAATGAATTCACATACTCACATGAACAGGAGTAGCTGCATATTGATGGCTAAAGGTGAATGGGCATGTCGGGTGGTTACTACACTACAAAACTGGTATGTAATGGTGGAGATATTTGGAAGGCATGAGCAAACACACCAGTATATTAAAGCCATAGCACCAATTGAACTGGAGGCAAGCAAATAAATTTAGTAAGGGATTTTGTCCTTGCACAAATATTTCAACGGTGATTCTTTGCAGTGGCGTCCATTATCTGATTCAAGGCAAGTTAACCTTGATGTCCTTTATTTAAAAAAAAAAATCAATAAAAAGTTTACTTTGTTATAAGTGACTTCTGGACACAAGAAAAAGGAAGGGGAAAATATAGCAATGCGGTTTGTATGTACAAAGACAAATCCAGGGACACTGCAAAAGGTTTTTTTTGCAAACCAACCAGTGGAATAAAAATATATGAAGGCAAACATTGCATACCAACACACTTAGCACATGTAAATCTCAATTTTTAACAAGGTGGAAGCATGAAGTGATACCTTAACACTTAAATTGATAAAGATCTAAACTGGTTAATAGTATAAATGTTTTATTCTTTAGCTCCTTAGTGCAAGACTTGGTGGCTTTGCAGTTGCCCGCCCCTACTGTGACACACCTCCCAGTCTAGTGTCATTAGCTCATTCTTCTTAATACAGAGAGAACATTTGATAAGGCCTTCTGTTCCTCCTTTTTACCTTTTCAAAAAGTAAAACAAAACTTTTTTTTCTTCTTCGCCTGAACCTTCTTGTGTTCTGACTGTCCTTCTCAAACATATTGGAAATATACAGTATATTTCAGAGCATTTGTTATAACTGTATTTGCTATAACTGATTTAAGTATTTTTTTCTGGCTTTTTGAATATTTACTGCTTAGCGACTGCATCTTAGCCTGTTTATACAGCTCTGCATTCTATTTAAAATGTTTTTGTGTTGATTAACTGTTTTGCACTCTTAAAAAGTTATTTGTTGCTTAATTTTACCTGTAGGCTAACACACTCAAGTGTGCTAGCCACTTAAAAGCATTTATAGCATTTACTGTCTGTTTTTTCCTTGTCTCTGTAAAAAAAAAAAAAAAAAAAATCTCTTGTTTTCCCACCTTACTGAACTAGAGTAGTCCAGTTTCAGAGTTGCTGATCCCTGGGCTTTGTTTTTAGTTCCTGTTACTGATCCATTGCCTTATTAGGAAGGAGGAAGTTTCTTTGCTTACCAGTGGGAGTAGGAAGCACTGAGCAGCCTTTTGTCCGAATTGGTGAAGTTTCAGCCAGAAACTAGTAGTCTATTGGTCGCTTTGGGCCAATTCCTAGCTCCTTTCAGCCCCTGCTATAAAACACGCTAAACACGTGTTTTCCAGCTTGTACCAACTCTGCACAGATCCTCGTGGTGGCCTGCAGAGTGATCCAAGCAGCAGAGAGCTAAAAGAGTGACTTTCTACCAGATATAAGTATTTTTGTGGCTTTCCCACTGTTATTAAGCTAGCGACTGCATTTCGCCTGTTTTACTGCTACTTTAAGTGATTTCTGCATTTTACACTGTTTATTGCACTTTAAGTTACTAATTGTTGCAAATTGTTTCTGTAGGCTACACACTAAAGTGCGCTAGCCGATTTACAGCATTTATAGCATTTACAGTCTGTTTTTCCTTATCTCTGTAATAAAACAAAAAATCTCTTGTTTTCCCACTTTACTGAACTAGAGTAGTCCAGTTTCAGAGTTGCTGATCCCTGGGCTTTGTTTTTAGTTCCTGTTACTGATCCATTGCCTTATTAGGAAGGAGGGAAGTTTCTTTGCTTACCAGTGGGAGTGGGAAGCACTGAGCGCCTTTTGTCCGATTTGGTGAAGTTTCAGCCAGAAACTAGTAGTCCATTGGTCGTTTTGGGCCAATTCCTAGCTCCCTTCAGCCCCTGCTATAAAACACGCTAAACTGTACTGCTGATCTAACCAGCATATCCTATAACTGAAAAGTTCATCTCTACTTGATTCCCAAGTAGACTATTCTCTATCTGTAAAGCCTAGCACTTACTCCTACAGTACTTGCACCTTGATAAAGCACTCTTATTATAGATAGTACCCCACCAGCCCAAAACCCACTTCCCCGAGTCCTTTGAAAGTTCTTTATCTACTACTTCTAGTATGTCGAGGGATCAGTTGCTAGTGTCCTCTCCAGCTCAACTGGTGAACCTGGGAATATTGAGGCAATGTTACAATTGCCTCATGTACACAGACAATCCTCTCCTTCTCCCACAAAACACAAATACATGCGAGAGATGCAACTATACGGCCAAACTGGAGGCTGAGCTCTCTCAACATAGGACTGGCAAGACCAGACAGGAGGAGAAGGCAACCACACACAATACATACCCAGTCACACATGGTACCATCACAACTTCAAATCATACACATACTCACACAAAGACATACTCGGAGGCTCTGGTCAAAAATTTACCAAAACAGCAGAGGCCACCAAAGCAGACACCCAAACAACTACCACCTCACGACCCAACACATGCAACACATAGACCACACAGTCAGAGTGTCAAACAGACACAGCCCTTAAGGCCAAACAAAATGCCAAACACACTTGTCATTGGTGATTCCATAGTCAGACACACTGACGTCCCGCTCACCAGACTGAGTAAGGAGAAGGTCACAGTAAGCTGCCTGTCGGGTGCTAGAATCCGCCACATAACGCAAGCACTCAGGTCTCTCAACAGCAGGTACAAGTACGACTCAGTCATTGTCCACGCTGGTGTCAACGACCTGAGACGTACCTCCTTGGACTACATGAAAAGGGACGTCGAGGAGCTCTCTGATTATGTAGCCCAGGCAGGTATGACCCTGACCTTGAGCAGTATCCTACCTTCACCTAGAATGATGCCACAATACAGTGATAAGATGATCAGCTTTAATAATTGGCTTAAATTCTGGTGTCATTCAAAGGGGATCCAATGTCTGTCTGCCTGGGATGACATGCTGGACAAGCCACGCTGCTTCAAGGGACGGCTTGCACCTGTCACCCTGGGCTTCCGGATATTGGCAAAGGCTCTTGCCACCCCATAGTGCCTTTTTAGGCAAGGCTCAAATTCTAAACCTACCACCCTAGAACACCAAAAGGAAAAAAACTAAGGGTAATGCTGCTCAATGCCAGAAGTCTCAATCTCAAGATGCACGCACTCGAGGCCCTGCTCAATATGGAGAACGTCGATGTCTGTGCTGTGACAGAAACCTGGTTCAAGGCTCCTGAGAGCACCCCAGCACTAACAGGTTTCACCTCATATCATACGTTCCGGCCCCAAAATCCGGACAACACCAAGAAAGGAGGGGGGGTGTCCATATTCATAAAGGACACCCACACCTCAAGGTTGGTGGCAACGCACGATGCATCGGAGACCATCCAGGTGCAATTAACCATAGGCAAGACTGCTCTGCAATTTGTAGCATGTTACAGGCCACCCTCTCAAACTCAGGAACCTCACATGGCCTTCCTGAAAACATTGGAGGGATAAATGTATCTCCAAACACCATCATACTAGGTGACTTCAACTACCCTAATATAGACTGGGAACACTACTCAAGCCCGAACACTCTAACCCAAAGATTCCTGGAGTTCATAAACTCAAATGCCATGGAACAACTAGTCACCATCCCCACAAGAGGTGAAAACATACTTGATCTCATCATCACGAACATGGGATCAAAATGTTCAACACCGGAAGTATACCCCTCACTGGTGAGATCAGATCATAAACTAATCTCGCTGGAGGTCCTCATCCCGCCCCACCTGAAACAAAAAAGACCACAGTGAAAAACTTCTCAAAAGCCGATTTCACACTTCTAAAACTAGTGTGGTCTCCTTTAAGGCCCCTGAGCCAGTGGTAAACATTACTCAAACCGCTGAATCACTTACAAATGCCTTCTACCAGCACCTACAGGACTGCATGGATCAGGCAATCCCAAACAAAACTAAGACTCTCTGTACCAAAGGCAAGCGTCCAGTCTGGTGGACCCCAGCCGTAAACAAGCTCTACAACAAAAGGAGGAAGCTACTACAAGATAGAGCAAAATCCTTGAAAGGTAAGACACCTTTGATCATTATAAGTAAAAACTAAGAGCTCTCATAAAATCATCCAAGGCAAATTTTGAGAGAAAAATCGCACAGCACTCTAAAGACAATCATAAGGCCTTCTTTAGCTATGTTAGAAACCTAGGAGGAAACTCCCAGATATGCTCAGAATTAGTTCAAAATGATGTGAAAATTACTGAACCTACACACATTGCTAACATACTGGCTGACAGGTTCAGTGCAAACTTCTCCCTCCCCCCCAAAGGAGAGATATCTATTCCAAAGGATTGTAGCCCCCCAAACATCTCCAACGCCCAGGTGAGAACTGCCCTCACTAAGGCAAAAAACACAGCATCCATGGGACCGGATGGTGTCCCCGGCTGTGTGCTTCATGAACTCAACGAGGAATTAAACCCACAGTTAGGACAGCTGTTTAATCTTAGCCTCACCTCAGGATACCTAGTATGAACCTATGAACCTATACTTCAGTGTCACTGCTTGACAGAGGCACAGAAAAATGATAGGCATAGTTTTTATTCAAACTAAAGGGGTGGCGAAAGCCACATAACTATGGGCTAGGCTTATAAATGCCCTTGGGCAGATAGCCTAGTATGAACCTATGAACCTATACGTACCCAAGGAGTGGCGCACGGCGACTGTGGTCCCACTTCATAAGGGCGGTGCCTCCACAGACCCTGGAAATTACCGCCCCATTAGCTTGACAAGCCTTATCTGCAAAGCCATGGAGAGGATCATAATGGAACTCATAAATAAAGACATAGGGAACTTGCAGACTTTGGATCCAACCCAGTTTGGCTTTGTCAAAGGCAGATCCTGCCTCTTAAACTTGGTTGACTTTTTCGAGACAGTCACCAAGGCCATTGATGAGGGAAAGGCAGTCCATACAGCCTACCTCGACCTGGCAAAGGCCTTCGACACAATACCCCACTCAGGTATCATCGAAAAACTCATCAGCTTGAATGTAAACCCATACATCACAAGATGGGTTGCAAACTGGCTAGCGACAGAACCCACAGGGTCAGAGTTGCTGGAGCCATGTCAGACTCAAAGCCTGTCACAAGTGGTGTCCCACAGGGCTCAGTCCTGGGTCCACTCTTGTTCGGCATCTACTTTTCTGAAGTACAAGCAAACACAGGAGGGTTATGGCTGACAAAGTTTGCAGATGACTGCAAACTGGGCGCCATAGTCGAAAACACATCTGACACAGATATCCTCCAGAAGGGCCTCACAGAAACGGATAACTGGTGCCAGAGCCATGGCCTGAAGTTAAACACCAAAAATGCATAGTCATACCCTTCGGGAAAAACAAGGTTACCCCTAGCTACCATATAGGTGACAATCCACTGAGCACAGAAAAGTCATCAGGGATCTGGGGACCCAAGTTGACAGTAGTCTTCGCTTGACACTCATGTTGCTAAAGTAGTTAGGAAAACCTTCTATATCGCCCACCTGATCATGAAGGGATTCACATCTAGATCAAGGGAGGTCATCGTCCCCTGTACTCATCACTCATTAGACCTATGATTGAGTACAATGCCCGTTCGAATGTATCTGACCAGACACCTGATGCAGCTTGAAAGGCCCCAAAAGTTCCTCACCAAAAGGATAAAGGGTCTCAAAATATGTCTTATGCTGCCCGACTGAAAGAACTCCAGCTTTATTCAGTCTCATACCGCTTGCTCAGAGGTGACCTGTGCCTGACATATAAGGCCATGTCAAACCCAGATTTGATGAATATGCTTCACCTCAAAAAATCTAGATCCCTCAGAACCACAAGGGCGGGAGACTTAAATCTTGACACGGTTATAAATAGAACGTGCTGGAGGGACAGATTCATCACCCAGAGACTCCCTATGCTGTGGAACAAAATCCCGGTACATGTGAGGCAGAGCACCTCGCTGGCCTTGTTCAAGAGGAATCTTGACCAATGGATGGGAGATCGCAGATATACCCCAGGGATTACTTCAGTGTCACTGCTTGACAGAGGCACAGAAAAATGATAGGCATAGTTTTTATTCAAACTAAAGGGGTGGCGAAAGCCACATAACTATGGGCTAGGCTTATAAATGCCCTTGGGCAGATAGCCTAGTATGAACCTATGAACCTATGAACCTATGAAGACCTTACTGGATGTGATTGCAGTCAAGTAAGGCCATGGCTGTAGTGCAGCAAAAAAAAGTCCCCTCTAACAAAGGAAATGCTAGAGCAAAGATTAAATTACATTAGTCAAGCACCCTGCTGAGATATGCCAAACAATGGAATTACCAGGTCAAATTACCCTCAGGACTTTGACAGCTAGGGAAGCTAAGTGTTATGGGGGAGGGGAGAAGTAAATGGACTGGAATTCATTGTCTCACAAATTGAAACATCATGCCATGATGTTTTAAACATGTTTTTTGAGTATGTGGGTGCGGTACTTCTTTAAGAACTATTTAACATAAGTAACTTTACTGATGAAGGCCTCCTGTTAGCTTAAAGATTGAGTAATTGCAAAGTCTGTGTTGGTCCTGTAAAAGGTATTGTATTACCTCTTTGTTTCACTTTGTGTCTTAAAGATTAACAAGTAACTTGAAACAAAAACATAGCAAGTTTACATGCAGTTACAACAATAAATGAGCCACAGCAGTCACCAGACACACAGCAGACAGGATATAGTGTCATAGAAGGTTCTCCTTTTCACTCAGAAAATGAAAGCAGAATGGGTAAAAGTTGCTTTTTCATCTGCAAGTCAGGGACATAGTTGTTGCGGTTTTAAGAGAATTTCTATTGCCAGTCTGTTTAAATCAGTGCCACAAAAGTAAATATTGTAAATGTAAAACAGTGAGTTTGGCAGCCCCACCTGACCAACTTATTGCTGAAACTAGGCATCCTTGGAATAAGCATGATTAGTAGGGTCTCCCAATTCTTAGAGTTGTGTGTTTGCACTATGTATTGTGACATAACATGAAAACTCAGATGTGCCAGTTGTCTCTCTGTCATTTAAATGTTTGTGTGCATGCAATATTTTTGTGATGCATAATAAAATTAGTGCATGGCTTAACTGTGTTACATTGTTTCATTCTTTTTTTACCTAGGTATAATACTTGAGTATGTAGGCATACAGCAATACACAAAATGTGTACTAACCTGAAATTTAAAGTCTAATTGTAAGAAAGTAAATAAGTAGCTGTACAGTGTGGGATCCTGAAAATTTAGCATCTCTCCATTTTGTTGTGTTTTCAGGCTAAACCATGAACAAAACATCAGAAAGTGGTACATGGACGATGCTGTCTTAGTTAAAAACAAGTAATAGTTTTGATGGCTTGTTAACACCCACCTGCTTTGCTAAAGTCTACAACAGGAATGATGAACTTTCAAAGAGCATTTAACCACCTGATTTGATGAAGTCTACAAAACGAATGATGGACTTTCAAAGAGCATTTTATTAAATATTGTATTATTTTACATAATCTCTTGTATAACTTTTTAAATTGAAGTTGTAAATTTAACTGTTACATTCACTTTCTTGCTTCCAGTATAAGTAGGTGCTGTTGTATTGTATTATTCAGTAAGGGAGAGTTTGCCTTTCATAATGCTGTAAAAGTCATACTTAAGAGTATTATTTTACAGTAGTCTATCACTTTACTTTTTGAAATGCAGTAGAGGCTTGAATGATACTATATGAGTGGCTGTCAAGATTAACCATGTCAGTTTTATAGTTGTACTATTGATTGCTTGTTTTTTTTTTAACTATTCGCTAATGTTTTAATCTATGCTGCTTGCACTATGTATCAAGCTTTTGAGCTCATGAGGCAGCTTATTAAAGTTGTCTTCAGTATATCGCATCTTACCAAAATGAACTGTCACTGCTACAAAATAAAAGTGACAGTTATATAAAATATTCTTTTTTTTTAATTTAAAACAGTGTTGTTGTCATTATTATTAATAAAACAGAAAAGGTATATGTTTTTCATCTTGATCATTGATGCAGTAGCCTTAGTTGTTGTGTCTTTCGGCTTTTCCCGGTTAGGGGAAACCACAGCAGAACTCCGGTCCGCTAATGATTGGTAGCTGATTTTTACGTGCCGAGTTACCAGCCCTGATGCACAACCTTCAACGAAGGTACGCCCATTCACGCATGTCACCACGCAGAAGACGTTCTAGCTGAGAATCGACCCGGACAGCATCTTACGGTGAGGCGATGACGCTACCGCAGCACCACCACCGCGGAATGATGCAGTAGCCTTAGTAACGTGGGTTGTTATCCTGTCAACAGTATAACAGCCAGCCAGCTTCGAAAGCTTCAGAGCACTGTTCATGCACCCAGACCATCAAGCTACTTGTGCTGAGCTGCCACCAAAAAGTACACTCCTCTGAGGCATTTGAGGATTAACGGTCAGGGTCAGCTTGTGCTTTTCTTTGCTTGGCAGATAAGGTCCCTTTGGGGGTGGGATCCATTTTCTTAAATTTTGTTGATGTTTTATTACTTTCCTCTTCGGGAAAGTTATTTTAAATCTGAGTGTTATTATTTAATGAATTCTCTTGAGACTAATGTTCTTTTAAATGGAGCACTTATTTTTTTCTGTCAGTTTAAAAATAGTGTAAATAACTGAAAAAATATTTTCTGTGAAGAATTTGCTTATTTTTCCTATTGTGAGGACTGCCAAAGTGCTTTTTACTGTGTTTGTTTCTGTCAAAAACGTAACCCTTGTGGATTAATAGTTTTACTGCTTACTGGCATTTGATGGTTGTCTTTCCCAATTTTGAGACACCATTGTCGGCTTGACCACGCAACATACTGTCAGTCCCCTAGTCTGCACTTCTTCCAACCACAAAAAGAAAAAGTTAAGCAAACAGCCTTTGCCACCACAGCAGGCTAGCAATTTGCCTCGGCCGTAGCTGGGTGACTCTGCTGTAGCCATTTGTTGTACTTCAGATCACTCATCTTTTACCCTAGATCCCTCTGGTGTACCACCTACATCCACGACTTGGGGTTAGCTAAGTTGGGAGTCCGCTCGGTAGGCAAGGGACAGCCACTCTTGCTGGGAGAGGGAACTTGGAAGGTTGTATAAGAATGCTGTGCCCATCCCTGGGGAAGTAGTTACTGCATTAATAACATGGTTGGTCCCATTTTCCTGTAAAAAAAAAAAAAAAAAAAAACGAAAATCAAACAGTTTTATTTATATATATATATATATATATATATAAAACAAAAGGAAGAAATTGATGCTTAAGAACAAGAGGAAACTTACTCTCCACAGCTTAAACAAGCAAATCAGATATCTTGTAAAGTCCTCTAAAGCTAATAATGAATCTAAATTAGCATCTCTAGCGAAGGACAGTCGTAAGGCATTCTTTAGCTGTGTCTGAAATCTAAAAGGGAATGCCCAGCTATGTGCTGAACTTGTAGTGGACGGTAGAACTCATACTGAACCTGAGGAAGTTGCCAATCTACTAGCTGACAGATTTGCCACAAACTTCAGCCCCTGTCCCCACCAGCCATACCCCAAAGCATACCTGACATCAGTCCTCTGCCTTGTATCTCCAAAGAGCAGGTCATATCCATGCTCTCCAAGGACAAAACATGGCCTTTATGGGACCAGGTAACATCCCAGGCTCCGTACTAAACAAGCTAAAACAAGACCTAGTGGAACCACTTGGCACTCTTGTTTAACCACAGCCTGAGTCCAGAATTTCCAGACACAAGATATAAACAAAGATTGAGAGAAATTAGAGGAAAGAAAAATGCTTCTGCAAGAAAAACTGTCAGAAGCTTCAAGTAAAAATTTGTGTTCATTAGTACAACAGATTTGTGAAAAACATTATATAGACCAAGAAATTTTGATCTGTTTGGAAAAAAAAGCATTTGAGCAAGTGCAAAAATATAAACAAAATCCAGAGTTTTGAAAGGTATAAAAAAGAAATATGGACATGGGAAACAGATTTATTATGGTGCAATATTTGTCCAAAGTTGAAAGCCAAATTAATCAATACAAAAAAGGCAACCCCAAAGAAATTTGAAGAGAATTACAGGCAAAGGCATCCAGATGTGGAAAATTTCACATTAAAAAAATAGCACAGAGAGGGAACATAGAAAAGAAGATTAGTAAAGTAGAAATTAAAAAAATAGAAATTGAAGTTATGGAATGTCTGCAAAGTGAAGGATTTGGTGTAGAAGGTTTAACATTGGTTACATCACAACATGATGGAATGAGTCCCCAAAGTAAGGAGAAACAGGAAGATCAGGAGACATCTGATAAAGAAATATGGACATAGGAAATAAGAGATGTCATATGGTGCAATATTTATGCAAAGGAGAAAGCAAAATTAATCAATACAAAAAGAGTAGCACCAAAGATATCTAAAAAGAAATACAGGCAAAGTAATGTGGACATGGAAAACTTTACAATGCAAAAAAGACGACAAAGAGGAAAAATAGAAAAGATTAGTAATGGAGAAGTTAAAGAAATAGAAACTGAGGCTGTGGAGTACCTGCTAAGTGAGGGATTTGGTGTAGAAAATCTAACTAAGAAAACTCCACAGAAGGATAAGAGTAATGGAAATCCAAATTAAGGAGAAACCAGTGGAATATGTAGCAACTGATCAGCCGCCATATGAAGATATTTTGGAAACTTCCAGAGAAAATAAATATAAACTTTCAGTTGGAGCTGGATAGCAAAAAAAGTAACAGGAAACTGTAACAACTCTTCCGCAGTCAGTTTGAGGAGAGAGAGGCCAGTGAGTCTCCATATGACAGAGCAACAGATGACACAGGATGAAATTGAAGAGAATGTGCCACAGGAAGATGATATGGAACTTTCTATAGAGCACCCACAGGAAATAGGGAATAAAAAATGTGCCCTCAGTTTAGAAGAAAACGAGCTAAGAGTAGAGTGGCTTGATATAGTAGAGATAGACATATTAAGATCAATGAAAGAAATAGACTGCAGAAGGTCAATAAAACCCAAAAAGGTAGAAGTTTGATAAAACAAATGAGCACAGTAATCAGGGCTGTCCATATGGATCCTTGCAATATACCAGAAGTAAACAGAATATATTACTGTGCAGCTAAATTAATAACAGGTAGATAAAGTTCTACCACAAGAACACAGGGTAGTAAGGGAAAGGAAGCGGAGAAATCAAGTACCATAATAGAAGTATCGAATAGAGAAAACTATAAGACAAGAATGTCACTGTTAGTGTAGAAGAGGGAACAGATCGGCAGAAATACTCAAAGATAGATGTGATAAAAGCAATGCCAGTATTAGAACAGATCAGGATCTCTCTTGCACTATTGAAAATAAACAAAAAATCTCAGCACAGGTTTGAAAACTTAGAAAATATGCAGATGAATATAAAAGAAAAGTACAAAATAAGCAATTTATTGATAACCCCAAAAAGTTATATAGAGAATTGGGAAGCAAGGCAAAAGAAATTGATAGACCACCCAAAAAAGAAGAAATAGATAAATTTTGGAGAAATATTTATGAAGATCCTGTGGAACATAAAGATGCTAAATGGATAGAATAAGTAAAAGAAAGGATAAGAAGTTCTATTGTACAGAATATGAAATGGGAGTCTTAACAAAAGAAGGCAGGTACAGTTCCACAGCTGAATGAACAAAATCCAAAAGTTCATGAAAACAAAGAACTTTAATGTGGAAATAGATTAGTGCTTTCATAATTTAAAAATTGCTTCTTCAAATCAAAGAATGAGTGTGAAAATTTTATATATACAATAAGTTAAAGCAATTAAATAATTAACCTATTAAGACATCACATTGAATCTTGTAATAGTGAAGTCAGCATAACCAAAAAAAAACTTTGTGCTTAAAGGCCTGTATGCATAGTTTACCTCTAAAATATATAATACATAAAAAAATATGCATATAAAAAATATATATATGAATGAATGCATATTATCTTAAATTTCTACTATTAAGTCCTGGCTTTACGGGAACTTAATAGTAGAAGTTTAAGATAATATGTATTCATTCACATATATATAGGTTAATGATTTAATTGGTTTAACTAACTTATTGTATATATAAGAAGTTTTTCACTCTCATTCTTTGATCTGAAGAAGCAAATTTTAAGTTGTGAAAGCGCTCATCTATTTCCACATTAAAGTTCTTTGTTTTTATGAACGTTTGGATTTTGTTCATTCAGCTGTGGAACTGTACCCAATTTCTTTTTTTTTTGGACTTGGTTTAGTTTTAGTACAGTGCATCACTTGGAGGTGTGTTCTTTTTTCTACAGGATATGAAATGGGATGAAGTAACGGCCAGAGAGATTGAAAGAAAGTTAAGAATAGCCTCCAACTGGAAAACCCCAAGCCTAGATGCAGTACCTAATTTCTGGCTAACAGTATTGACATCTTTGTATAAAGATTTAGCCATGATTAAGAACTATTTATATGTACACCCTGAACAGATACCAGCTTGGTTAACAACAGGAAAAACAATGCTCCCATTTAAGAGTGAACCTGAAAGTTATCCTAAAAACTGTAGGCTAATAACTTGCCTTCTGAGATGTTTAAACTGTTTGATGCTGACAGAGTTTGTAGTTATTTAGAAGAAAATTCAATCATGGCAAAAGAACAAAAGGATAATTAAAAAAAGTATTGTGGAACAAAGAATCATTTGTTGCTATCAAAACAATCCTGTCTTGGTTTGTGATTTGTTGTGGAATTGACTGGTAAGAGAAGTTTTATTTATTTTTACTGTTAAAAGGAGGTGCGACTGTGAGCTATAGTGAGCAGAAGCTACTGATGTAAAGAAATTACAACTTCTGTCTGGATGGTAGAACTTGTATGGTCAGAACAACTTTATAGTATTTTATTATTTAATTGGATATTGCTGGTATAATTTTTGCCATAGAACTTGATTTAAATTCATTTGAATTCTTTGCTACTGACTTTGTGTATTTTTTTTCCTTTGCAGTATTTTATTCAGTTAAAGCTGAATATGGATTCCTTAAATGAGTATGCATTTAATGATTTGCTAATGCACAAGTATCTTGTACAGTGTAATAAATGCTATGCATATTTAAAGGTAACAGCTGATAACACTGGTGATCTTTGTTCCTCGTGTCAAAAGTTGGATGATTTGCTTACCATTGTTAGAAGCAAATCTCGACTTGTTGATTGCAGATGTGCAATTGGCATGGCTTGGAGAACTGTTGTATCATATATTAATGACTAGACTGATTAACCAAATAATGTTAGGCATAGAACAGATAGAACAGATTTAGGAAATTATGCATCTATTTTCTGCAAAGAACATTCAACTCCTATGAAACATGATGAAGCCCCTGAGAACTATGGAATTGTGAATGCAAGTACTCAGCAATCTGAGGATCCAGTTTGTTTAGAAGGAAACAAAAAAAGAAAGAAAGGAAGATGTTCTCAACAAATAAGGAAGAAAAAGAAACTGACTAATGACTGTAAAGGAAAGAGAATATGCAGTAAAAAGGATTCTGCTTTGTTATGTAACACACTGGTGACAGGGAATGAAGATATCTATCTATCAGAAAACCCTCAGTCTACAGAAAAAGGTATCACCTTCCCAATGGAAAAATTAGAAAAAAGAGACAAGGGACAGGTGAAAAGGAAAAAATCAAAACTGAACGTTGAAGGATTGAAGAATATTACTGTAAGAAAAAAGAAGAAAAATACAGATGTTGACTACATGGCTCAAGCTGTGGATTTACAATGACAGCTGGATGATAATTTAATATGCAGTGAAAACAGTGGAATTAATAAGACTAATAGTGATGAAGATCTAGCCTTCATAACAACTGATAAAGCAGAAAGGACTATATTAGAAGCTGAAGATTCTTCAGAGATGGTCAGCAAAGATATTCTTGTAATTGGAGATTCAGTTATTAGAGGAACTGATACTTATATTTGTAGAGATGATAATGAACATTGAGTAGTGTTATGCTTGCCAGGAGCAAAAATATAAGATGTGAAACAAGCCTTGGAATGCCTTAATTTAAGGAAGTATGGATCTGTTTTTATTCATGTTGGTACAAATGATGTCACCAACAAAGATTCTCTGAGTTTTAGTTGGGAACTGACAGCCCTCCTAGATAGTATAGCTTGTATAGCTTGTACTGGTGTTAGGACATATTTTTCACAAATCACCTATAGAAAGGATAATCAGGTCACTGTGAATAAAAAGATTTTTTGGATAAACACCTACATGGAAAAAATGTCCTGTTTTAAAAAATGGAAATGTGCAGAGCATCCAAACCTCCTTTTGGGCACTCGTGTTCAGACACTAGATCAGGGAAGAGAATATTTGCAGCAGATATTTTGCAATATTTGACAAACACTAGCCAGAATTTTTGCCAGGTTAAAAATGTAACAGTTCACAGATAGCAACATTTGCTGCATCTCTGATGGTTGTTAATGCTAGGAGCATTACTAATAAAGTTTTTTTATTAGAATATTTGCTACATTCCCACAAGCTTGATATTGTTATAGTTTGTGAAACATAGTTAAAGAACAATGACTGGAAACCAGTTCTGTTAGGGTATAAATGTTTTTACTGTAACAGACATTCTAACAAAAAATCAGGTGGAGGTGTTATGATGGGGATTAAAGCTAGCTATGAGACGTGTGATTATTACATGTTCAATGATAACACCAGTACTATAGACTGTGTAACTGTGACAATAAAGACAACCCTGGAACATGTAACAATTGTTGGAGTGTACAGACCACCAAAGTCAACAGCAGATAACCTAGAAGAATTCATACATTTCTTACATGAAACACAGGAGGGAAGAATGATATTAGCTGGGAACTTAAATTTACCAGAAACAGACTGGAATAATATTGATTCAACAATGTTAGTAAATAAATTATTCACAGAGTATATTCTGGAACAACAAATGCTTCAGAGTGTGAAAAAAACTACTAGGGGACGGAATATACTAGATATTGTTTGTGTTCCCAAAGAAATTACTGCAACTTCAAGTCAAGTTGTACCATCTTTGATGTGCAGTGATCATGGGGTCATAAAGGTTAATTTGTTGCTAGATAATTCTGCCAAACTGAAATCTAAGCCAATGCATAGAAGGTTAATTACAGATTATAGGGAAGCAAAACAGTTACTATATAAAACTAACTGGAGTGAGGTGTTCAGTGGAAAAACTGCAGATGGAATGTGAAAAGTTTTGAAAGAGAAACAGAGCAAAAAGTCAAAAAAATATTTAACATCAGGATCTAGGTACACAACATCAGGGGGGTGTATTTCCATAAGAACAAGATACCTGATTAAGGTGAGAGACAACAAGTATAA
Source organism: Protopterus annectens (assembly GCF_019279795.1). Lineage (NCBI taxonomy): Eukaryota > Metazoa > Chordata > Ceratodontiformes > Protopteridae > Protopterus > Protopterus annectens. The sequence goes on along the minus strand of NC_056727.1, from coordinate 834,634,512 downwards.
GAAATGAGAGATCAAAGTACAACTTTGAAAACTGAAATAAATGAGCTGAACAAACAGATTAAGCATAGTGTTAGAAAAGATCAAGAAAAATTTGAAGAAAATGTATATAAAGATATTGAGCATAAAAGGAAACCTTTTCATAGATATATAAGATGTGGAAGGAGTAAAGATACACAAATTGATAAACTGTGTACATATTCTAAAATTTATTTTCAGACACAACAGATTAGATATATTTACAAAATTTTATGCAAAACAGTTTGGCTCCACAAAAGGGATGGCAAGTTGTCCTAGTGACATCCAGGTAATCCCAGATACTGTGTAATCAAATTAGATTATATTGAAAAAGAACTGTGCAAACTGGATCCAAACAAAGCGCAGGGAGGAGACGGAATAAGTAACAATGACCTGAGAACAGTTAAGCAAGAACTTATACTGCCTTTACATCTATTATTCACTAGGTCATATAAATATGGGGAGATTCCTCAAGATTAGAGACATGCACTTATTAAACCTGTCTAAAAGGGAGTAGGACAAACCCAGAATCATATAGACCCTTGAGTCTATTATCATGTTGTGGAAAAATAATGGAGAAGGTAATACTGGTTAAGTTATTGTTAGAACTGGATAGGGTGGGACTTGAAACCATATATCAGCTTGCATATGTTGAAAATAGATCTATTACCACCTGTAACATGAAGATGTTATGTGATCCTATCTCGCCTACATTCTGTACTGATGGGCTCGGAGCCGATCCTCTGCTCCGACTCGGCACGCTATGCTATAGAGCGAAGCCTCTTATTGGCTGAGCTATTCTCTATCCCAGGATGCACCACCACTACTTCCCCAGATCTCGTTTGCCACTTACAAGCTAGGATGTGGTCTCGAACTTGGCTGAGCTAAGTGCTTTTTTTCTGAAAGTTTTTCTGTCAGGAAATTCCTTAATCTTTACCCAAAAGCTGTTTTAACAGCTATCGTTGTGTATAAGTGTGTTTTTGTTAAAATTTTGTGGTAATTTTGTGTGACTGAACAGGGAAAGGTTTCCGTTTAAGTTAGAGGGGCCTTCCCCTAGTTCTTTAGTGAGTCTTCTTGTATTTTGGAGGTCAAGTACCTGTTTGAGTTAGAGGGTTCTTGGCCCTCCTTTTTAGTGTATTGTAGTCGTATTTGTTATTTGTTTAACTTTCTTTGGCTTTCGCCTCTCGTAAAAAAAAAAAAAAAAAGTTTTTTTATTGTGGTGAAAATCTTTTACTGAGTGACATACATTGTGTTTTTTCTCTGATAGTGAGTAGTCTACAGGCATTATGTCTAAGCGTAGACCCTCAGGATTTAAGAAGTGCACGAGATGCAACTATAAAATGTCCATCACCGATGATCACTCCTTGTGCGTGTACTGTTTAGGCACCAAACACCTTCAGGAGTCTTGCAGCGTGTGTCACGCTTTTTCCTCTAGGGTCCTCCAAGAGAGGAAGAATAAATTGATCTTGAAAGGGCTTATCAAACCCTCCTTCGAGGAGGCCTTATCTTCCTCTTCCTCTCCAGCTAAAAAAAAGAAATAGTCGGCTCTGACCAACCCGTCGGAACCGACCACTAAGAAATCTAGGCAGGCTTCTCCATCGGCTCCACGGACTTCGGAGCCGAGGGCGGAATGGTCTGCCTCGATGCCTCCAGTCTCGACTCCTCTGGTTTCGGAGCCGATGGCTGGGGCTTCGAGAGGCGGGTCACCTTCATCGGCTCCACTGATTTTGGAGCCGATGAGGGTTGCCGGCTCAGACTCTTCCCCTTCGGCGCCGAAGCCCTCCTCGGCACCGAGGGAAATTGCTATGGAATCTCCCTCAGCACCGATACTGGTTGAGTCTATTCGGAGCCGGTCCCCCAGTCCTTCGGAGCCGATGGAGAAGTCGGTTCGGACCCGGTCGGTTTCCTCCCGATCTTCCAAGATGTCTGATTCGGACATCGACAGGGTGCTCCTAAGACTTTTTCAGTCTCCTGTATTCCAGAAATTAGTTTTGGCTCCAGCCCATTCGGCTTCGGAGCCGATGGCCCACCCTGTAGTTCTGGTTCCTCCTCCAACAGCCTCGGCACCGTTGGAGCCGGTGCTGGTGGAGCCGATGGAGATTTTCGGGTCGGCTCCGACCCTTACTCCAACCCCGGCTCTCGAGTCAGAGTTCGGTACACGGACCTCCTCGGTCGGCCCTGGTGGGGACGCTTCGAGACTGATGTTTTCGGTTCCGAGCCTTCCTCTCGGTGCGTCGGCTGCGGGGGTACCGTCTACTGTTGTGGCCACGGGGGTTGGACCTTCCCAGGACTCTGGAGGTCCAGCCTTCAGGGCCATGAGGAGTGCCTTGGCCAAATCTTCTTTGGCTACCTCCACGGTCTCACCGGCACCTTCCCTACACACGGAGACTGGGTCTTTGGTAGTCCCCCTGTCGCTAGACAGCAGAGCCCCGGGGCCTGAGGTCACCCCCAGTGGGGTTTCCCCCCCTCCTGGAGGTCCCTCTGAAGCTTCTTCGGAGGAACCCCCAAGGAAAACACTGTGCAAGAGGAAGCACGTCGACTCCCCCGATGAGTCTCTCACATCGGACACCGATCTTGATGATGCGGAGGGGTCCCCTAAGTCGTCCTCAGATGATGTCTCCTTTGCAGACATCTTGGAAGCCCTCAAACAACGAGGCGGCTGGCATTCCAAACCCCCTGCCGCTGACGAGTCGGTGTTCCTCAAGGCCTTCGGGGCTCAGCCCTCCTCCTCCTGGGTGTCTCCGCCCTTCGACGAGCTCCTAGATTTGATCTGTCGAAGGGTGTGGGAGCTTCCAGACTCTGTGGAACCGGTGCCTGCTCGTCCAAATAAATTCTTATCAGCACCCCCAGAGAAGGAGTTTCTGACCAAAGGTGTGGCTGTAGATGCCCTGGTGGTGGCATCTGCTACCCAACAAGATGTAGCAGAGGCTTCGACGTCCGTCCATCCTCCTAATAAGGAGTCTAGCAGCATGGACCGGTAAGGGAAGCGCACCCTCAGTTCAGCGGCCTTTACCTTAAGGTCCCTGAACTATTTAACGCACTTCACTAGATTTCAGAGGGATCTGATCAAGGAGCTTTCAGATACCCTCTTGGGTAACCTACCTGAGCAGCTGGCCCAGACGGTTGGCTCTCAGTTGGCTACGCTGTCATCGATATCAAACTCGTCCATGAGGCTCATTTCATATGCAGCCGAGGGGGCGAGTAGAGCGGCGGGTATGGGTGTTGCTCTACGGCGGCAAGCCTGGCTCCGCCTGTGTCATTTTGCGGAAGCCTTTAAGTCTTCCTTTGCCGACGCTCCCTTTGATGGGTCCTCTTTGTTTGGACCCAAGGTAAAGGACACATTGACCCGCTGCGAGCAAGAAGGTAAGACTTTGACTGCCGTAGGGGCACGATTTTCCACTCCCTTTAGGCCTTACCCCAAGGCTAAAAGAGGAGGGAAGATGTGGTTCCGTAAATCCCAGAAGTCTTATCCCTCGCAGCAGGATGATCCCCCTTCTAGAGGCAGAGGAGGGGGAAGTTTTTCTGGAAGATGCCGTCCCAGAGGCGGCAGAGGCCCCCGCAACACTGGAGACCGCGAGTCCTTTCGTGGCTCTTCAGCCTTCCACAATCCCTGAAGGATTGCCCGACTGTGCAGCTCCTGAGCCAGTCGGGGGTCGTTTTTCGAGGCACCTAAAAGCCTGGGAAGGTATCACTCAGAACCGATGGGTGCTTCGAATCATCGCCGGAGGTTACGCCATCCCCTTTTCACACCCTCCACCGCCGTCCAAGAAAATCCCGGACCCGCCACCCAGTCAACGGGAAATCGCAGCCTTAGAAATCTCAAAGCTGCTTCAAAAAGGAGTCATCCAACCGGTCCCCGCAGACCAGATCGGATTAGGGACTTACTCAAGATTCTTTTTGGTGCCAAAAAAGACCGGGGACTTGAGGCCCATTTTGGATCTCAGCATCCTAAATCGATCAGTCAAAAAGTCCAAGTTCCGAATGGTCACCTTACAATCCATTCTCCCACTGCTGGAGAAAGGTGTTTGGATGTGCTCCATAGGTTCATAGGTTCATACTAGGCTATCTGCCAGAGGGCATTTACAAGCCTAGCCCATAGTTTTGTGGCTTACGCCACCCCTTTAGTTTGGGGAACTATGCCCATGATTTTGCTGTGCCTCTGTCGAGCAGTGACACTGAGGTAATCCCTGGGGTATATCTGCGATCTCCCATCCATTGGTCAAGATTCTTCTTGAACAAGGCCAGCGAGGTGCTCTGCCTCACATATACCAGGATTTTGTTCCACAGCATAGGGAGTCTTTGGGTGATGAATCTATCCCTCCAGCATGTCCTATTAATAGCCGTGTCGAGGTTTAAGTCTCCCGCCCTTGTGGCTCTGATGGATCTAGATTTTTTGAGGTGAAGCATGTTCATCAAATCTGGGTTTGACATGGCCTTGTATGTCAGGCACAGGTCACCTCTGAGCAAGCGGTAAGCGACTGAATAGAGCTAGAGTTCTTTCAGTCGGGCAGCATAAGACAGATTTTTGAGACCCTTTATCCTTTTGGTGAGGAACTTTTGGGGCCTCTCCAGCTGCTGCAAGTGTCGGGTCAGATACATTCCGAATGGGGCATTGTACTCAATCATTGGTCTGATGAGTGACGAGTATAGGGAGACTATGACCTCCCTTGATCTAGATGTGAATCCCTTCATGATAAGGTGGGCAATGTAGAAGGTCTTCCTAACTACTTTAGCAATATGAGTGTCGAAAGACAGGCTACTGTCAACCTGGGTCCCCAGGTCCCTGATAACTTCTTCTGTGCTCAGTGGATTGCCACCTATATGGTAGCTAGGGGTAACCTTGTTTTTCCCGAAGGGTATGACTATGCATTTCTTGGCATTTAACTTTAGGCCATGGCTCTGGCACCAGTTATCCATTTCTGTGAGACCCTTCTGAAGGATATCTGTGTCAGATGTGTTTTCGACTACGGCACCCAGTTTGCAGTCATCTGCAAACTTTGTCAGCCATAACCCTCCTGTGTTTGCTTGTACTTCGGAAAAGTAGATGCCAAACAAGAGTGGGCCCAGGACTGAGCCCTGTGGGACACCACTTGTCACAGGCTTTGAGTCTGACATGGCGCCAGCAACTCTGACCCTGTGGGTTCTGTCACTCAGCCAGTTTGCAACCCATCTTGTGATGTATGGGTTAACATTTAAGCTGATGAGTTTTTCAATGATACCCGAGTGGGGTATTGTATCGAAGGCCTTCGCCAGGTCGAGGTAGGCTGTATGGACTGCCTTTCCCTCATCAATGGCCTTGGTGACTGTTTCGAAAAAGTCAACCAAGTTTAAAAGGCATGATCTGTCTTTGACAAAGCCAAACTGGGTTGGATCCAAAGTCTGCAAATTCCCTATGTCTTTATTTATGAGATCCATTATGATCCTCTCCATGGCTTTGCAGATAAGGCTTGTCAAGCTAATGGGCCGGTAATTTCCAGGGTCGGTGGAGGCACCGCCTTTATGAAGTGGGACCACAGTCGCTGTGCGCCACTCCCTGGGTACGTATCCAGAGGTGAGACTAAGATTAAACAGCTGTCCTAACTGCGGGTTTAATTCCTCGTTGAGTTCGTGGAGCACACAGCCGGGGACACCATCAGGTCCCATGGATGCTGTGTTTTTTGCCTTGGAGAGAGCAGTTCTCACCTGGGCGTTAGAGATGTTTGGGGGGCTACAATCGTTTGGTAATGTTTGGGGGGCTACAATCGTTTGGTATAGATATCTCTCCTTTTGGGGGGGAGAGGGGGGAAGAAGTTTGCACTGAACCTGTCTGCCAGTATGTTGGCAATGTCTGTAGGATCAGTAATCTTCACATCATTTTGAACTAATTCTGAGCATATCTGGGAGTTTCCTCCCAGGTTTCTAACATAGCTAAAGAAGGCCTTATGATTGTCTTTTGAGTCCTTAGCTATTTTTCTCTCAAAATGTGCTTTGGATGATTTTATGAGAGCTCTTAGTTTTTTACTTATGGTGATCAAAGGTGTCTTACCGTTTAAGGATTTTGCTCTATCTTGTAGTAGCTTCCTCCTTTTGTTGTAGAGTTTGTTTATGGCTGGGGTCCACCAGACTGGACGCTTGCCTTTGGTACAAAGAGTCTTTGTTTTGCTTGGGATTGCCTGATCCATGCAGTCCTGCAGGTGCTGGTAGAAGGCATTTGTAAGTGATTCAGCGGCTTGAGTACTGTTTACCGCCGGCTCGGGGGCCTTAAAGGAGACCACACTAGTCTTTAGAAGTGTGAAGTTGGCTTTCGAGAAGTTCTTTACTGTGGTGTTTTTTATTTCAGGTGGGGGTGGGATGAGGACCTCCAGCGAGATTAGTTTGTGATCTGATCTCACCAGTGAGGGGTATACTTCCGGTGTTGAACATTGTGCTCCCATGTTCGTGATGATGAGATCAAGTATGTTTTCTCCTCTTGTGGGGATGGTGACTAGTTGTTCCATGGCATTTGAGTTTATGAATTCCAGGAACTTTTGGGCTAGGGTGTTTGGGCTTGAGTAGTGTTCCCAGTCTATATTAGGGTAATTGAAGTCACCTAGTATGATGGTGTTTGGAGATACATTTATCTCCTCCAGTATTTTCAGGAAAGCCATGTGAGGTTCCTGAGTTTGCGAGGGTGGCCTGTAACATGCTACAAATTGCAGAGCAGTCTTGCCTATGGTTAATTGCACCTGGATGGTCTCCGATGCATCGTGCGTTGCCACCAATCTTGAGGTGTGGGTGTCCTTGATGAATATGGATACCCCCCCTCCTTTCTTGGTATTGTCCGGATTTTGGGGCCGGAACGTATGATATGATGTAAAACCTGATAGTGCTGGGGTGCTCTCAGGAGCCTTGAACCAGGTTTCTGTCACAGCACAGACATCGATGTTCTCCATACTGAGAAGGGCCTCGAGTGCGTGCATTTTGAGATTGAGACTTCTGGCATTGAGCAGCATTACCCTTAGTTTTTTTCCTTTATTGTGTTCTAGGGTGGTAGGTTTAGAATTTGAGCCCTGCCTAAAAAAGGCACTATGGGGGTGGCAAGAGCCTTTGCCAATATCCGGAATCCCAGGGGTGACAGGTGCAAGCCGTCCCTTGCAAAGCAGCGTGGCTTGTCCAGCATGTCATCCCAGGCAGACAGACACTGGATCCCCTTTGAATGACACCAGAGTTTAAGCCAATTGTTAAAGCTGATCATCTTATCTCTGTATTGTGGCATCATTCTTGGTGAAGGTAGGATACTGCTCAAGGTCAGGTTCATACCTGCCTGGGCTACATAGTCAGAGAGCTCCTCAATGTCTCTTTTCATGTAGTCCAAGGAGGTACATCTCAGGTCGTTTACACCAGCGTGGACAATGACTGAGTCGTACTTGTACCTGCTGTTGAGTGACCTGAGTGCTTGCGTTATGTGGCGGATTCTAGCACCCGACAGGCAGCTTACTGTGACCTTCTCCTTACTCAGTCTGGTGAGCGGGACGTCAGTGTGTCTGACTATGGAGTCACCAATGACTAGTGTGTCTGGCATTGTGTTTGGCCTTAAGGGCTGTGACTGTTTGACACTCTGACTGTGAGGTCTATGTGTTGCAGGTGTTGTGTTCTGAGGTGGTAGTTGTTTGGGTGTCTGCTTTGGTGGCCTCTGCTGTTTTGGTAGATTTTTGATCAGAGCCTCCGAGTATGTCTTTGTGTGTTTATGTGTATGATTTGAGGTTGTGATGGTACTATGTGAGACTGGGTCTATAGTGTGTGTGTGGTAACCTTCTCCTCTTGTCTGGTCTTGCCAGTATCTCAAGATAGATCTCAAGGACGCCTATTATCACATCCTGATAGATCAGGCGTCCAGGAGACATTTGCGCTTCAGCCTGGGAGACAGTCATTTTCAGTTCTGCGCACTACCCTTTGGTCTCACCACAGCCCCCAGGGTGTTCACCAAATGTTTGGCGGTCGTGACTACTCACCTGAGGAGTCTAGGATTCCAGGTGTTTCCGTATCTGGACGAATGGCTCCTAACTGCCACCTCCAGGCGTCTACTATTGCAGAACCTACAAGCCACCATATCACTAGGCACTTCCCTTGGAATCACCTTCAATTGGCCAAAGTCTGTGTTGCTGCCATCTCAGCGCATAAGGTTCATCGGAGTAGAGATAGACTCAAACCAAATCCGGGTCTATCTTCCTACAGAAAGGATACAGACTATACAAGCTCAAGTCCGAGCCTTGCTTCTCAGATCCAAAGCTCCAGCCAGGATGGTCCTGCAGCTATTAGGCTCTATGTCGGCCACTGTTCTCCTAGTACCCTTAGCAAGATTGCATATGAGAATTCTCTAGTGGCTCCTATCGACACAGTGGTCCTTTCAGGATCTCCCTCTCAGTCACCTCATATGGATCACGGAAACCTGCAAACGGGACCTTCGCTGGTGGCTGGTGCCCTCCAATCTGGATCAGGGATGACCCTTTGTTCCACCTCCCCCTATGGCCACATTGACGACGGACGCCTCCCAGACGGGGTGGGGGGGGCATTACCTGGGCAGGTCAGTCCAAGGCAATTGGCATTCCGATGAGAGTCTTCTTCATATCAACATTCTAGAAATGAGGGCGGTGTTTCTGTCTCTACAAGCCCTCCACGATTACCTCCCTCTGGGCGTAATTGCCATTCACTCCGACAACATGTCAGTAGTCTGGTATCTGAACAAGCAGGGAGGGACCAGATCCTACCCCCTTTGCAGAGAGGCCATGAGAGTTTGGGAATGGGCAGTGGCGACCAGACGTTTTCTGGTAGCGACTCGTATCCCTGGGAAGTACAACGTGATAGCCGACAGACTAAGCAGAACTATTCTCCCTCCTCACGAGTGGTCTCTGAACAATGCAGTGACAACTCAGATCTTCAGCAGATGGGGAACTCCTTGTTGCGACCTTTTCGCAACCCCGCTGAACGAGAAGTGCAGAAAGTTCTTCTCTCTCACTCCAGCTCCGGGGGAGAGTCTTATGGACGCATTAGCCCATCCTTGGCCCACCGGCTTGCTATACACCTTCCCTCCAGTTCCCCTCCTTCCCAGAGTGATCCAAAAAGCGTCTCACTTGGGGAGCAAGATGATTTTAGTTGCCCCTTACTGGCCTCGTCAGGTATGGTTCCCCTATCTTCGGAAATATGCACTGGACGGGCCATGGTTCCTGGATCAGATTCCAGACCTATTAATTCATCAGTCGGGACAACTCCATCAGTCCCTTCACACTTTGAAGTTAACAGCTTGGCTCCTCCTCTTCCGACTATAGTCAGGAATCATACTTTAGACCCGGAAGTCATACGTATCTTATCCTCGGCCCACAAGTCTGCCACTAAGAAATTGTATACTAGCAAATGGAAGAGATTTGCTATTTGGGCTCAACTCCGGGGTCTGGATCCCATCACTGTCCCGGTGTCAGAAGTCCTGAAATTTCTAACTTCCCTATTCAATCAAGGTTCTTCAGTCTCTACCATCAAGGTCCAATTGGCAGCTATTTCCAATTTTCATGAATCTATAAACCCACCTTTAATGAGCAACAGATTGTGTAAAACCTTCATGAAAGGTGCTGCGCTTTTACGACCTCCGATTTCTCATCCTGCTCCTCCTTGGGATCTCGATGTGGTATTACGTGCCTTAACCTCCTCCCCCTTCGAACCGGCAGCAACCTGTGATTTGAAACTTCTTTCTTGGAAAACTGCCTTTCTGGTTGCGATTACTTCTGCCAGAAGGGTTTCAGAGCTTCAAGCTCTATCTGTCAAACCACCGTACCTGGTTTTTCACAAAGATAGAGTATCCCTCAGGCCTAATCCATCTTTTGTCCCTAAAGTTTGTTCCAGTTTTTGCCTGCAACAGTCATTAGAACTTCCAGTTTTCTTTCCAAAGTACTCAAACAAAGCGGAATACATCTTCCACACAGATGTTCACAGGCAATTGCGTTTTTATTTAGACAGGACCCAACAAACACGGAAAACAGATCAATTGTTTGTGTCCTTTTCGGATAATAAATTGGGCAAAGCCGTCACAAAGGTCACTATTGCCAAATGGATCAGGGACTGTATTAGTCAGGCTTATTCCTCTTCTAATAAAGAGCTTACAACCTCTGTCAAAGCTCACTCTACAAGAGCTATGGCTACTTCAATAGCATTCCATTCTAAGCTTGCCATTAGTGACATTTGTGCTGCGGCTACGTGGTCTTCCCCGCACACCTTCATTTCCCACTACAAATTGGATGTGGCATCTCGGGGGCGAGCTTCATTTGGTTCCACAGTGCTCAGGAGTGTTTTTCAAATGAGCCACCCAGGAATTAGGTGCTAGGGACACTGTCCCATCAGTACAGAATGTAGGCGAGATAGGATCACATAACATCTTTTAGTTATGTACTTACCATAACTTTAGATGTTTGGGATCCATCTCGCCTACATTCCTAATAACCCACCCTCCTTCCCCCTGCCTTGGAGATCAGAAGAGATCGGACGGTCCGAGTTCTATTGTTTCATCTTGAAACAACTGGCAATGTTATATAAACAGTTATGTGTGTGTGCATGAGTGCGGACAAACAAGATCTGGGGAGGTAGTGGTGGTGCATCCTGGGATAGAGAATAGCTCAGCCAATAAGAGGCTTCGCTCTATAGCATAGCGTGCCGAGTCGGAGCCGAGGATCGGCTCCGAGCCCATCAGTACAAAATGTAGGTGAGATGGATCCCAAACATCTAAAGTTATGGTAAGTACATAACTAAAAGTTCTATAACAATATAATAGCTATGAATGAAAAATTGTGCTCTGATGTGATTTATATAGATTCAGCATTTGACAGGGTCATGCACAAAACACTGATCAATAAAATTAGTACAACTAGGTATTGATGTACTGTTGATAAGATGGAGAGCTGCATGGCTTACAAATAGGACATGGCAAGTATTACACACCAACTGGACAAGTGAAGTCCTTGGTTACAGTCAAGGTGTCCCACAGGGCTCTGTACAAGGCCCTTACTTGTTTAGGCTGTATCTTTCAGATTTTACTTTTTCATCTGAGGTGATGTTCTTCGTGTTTCACTGTTGCAGTCATCACACTTGGGGTTATCTGCCTGCAGGTAGCCCACAGTTCGCTCAAATACCAGAGTCTTGGGATTTCTGAATTGGATGCTTTTGCTTCTTCCATGATGTCATGTCGTCATGGGTATAAAACATGCAGCCAACGCCATTACCCCAGCTTTTCTTGCCGAGCAGAGTCCGAAGCAGAAGCAGTTCGCAAGTGACGGTTGGTCGCCTCCTGAAATTTTCATTTTTTGAGTTTCAGACCTGAAGTCTTTTAAAAGATAAGTACCCCATTGGGAATCCTTTTTTCTTGCTCTAACCGATGTCAGAAAAAATAGTAATTGTCTTACCTGTGGAAAGCAAATACCTCACAAAGATTTTCATTCTTACTGCGTCACCTGTTTAGGCTCATACCATGACATTTCCCGCTGTTGGTTTTGTGCCTTGTTCAATGCCCAAACTATTTGTCATTGAGCTATTTTTGTTGCTAGATTCTTTCTCTCATTCTCCATATTCCGAAATGGCTTAGATAAGCCATCCGACTAACGATCTTCTGAAAAAACATAAGGATAAAGACAGAGACAGACTGCATAGGTCCAAAACTGCCGACGATGCTTCCATTAAGCTAGTCACCAGTCCACCGGTACTCAGTGAGGCGCTTTCACAGCCCCTGATACCCGCTTCTACAGATTCGCAGGCCTCTACTGAGACCCATTTGGAGTCTGGTATGCCACAAGATGCTTCTTCGACTATGGAACCTGCAGATGTCTCTACTTTAGACGGGTCTGGAGCTGCTGTGCAAGCACCGGCTTCTGAGGGTGTATTCAGGCCTTACGATGTTCATATTAAACCGGCGACTTTGTTTCAAATCAAACATACCGAATTTCTCAGGCCCAGAGTTCGCACTACGCCTAGGAAACTGACGACCAAAGTGGATTCTCAGGCCCCCATGCCACAGAAACAAATGCTTAGAATGGCTAAAGACTTTATTACTTTAATTAGGGGAAGCCAGCCTTCCCTCTCAAAATGACCTAGAACTGATTTTCCTTCTGATTCTTCAGATCATGAGTCCGATGACTCTCTGACCCTTCTGATTACCAGGACAAACCTTTATCTACCTATGAGGATTCTGATGGAGAGGGTTCCATTCCCTCTGCTTCCCCACCAGAGGATTTTTCTTGTGGTGAAACCCTGCATACCCTTAGAGAACATTTCTACTGGGAGTGCCAGGCTACCCACAGTCCAAAAACTGACTCAGGGAATTTTTAAACTTGCCTCAGCACAGGCCTCTAGCTATCCCTCCTGTTCTGGAAATTGTAGATGATGCCTTCATGGAATCCAGCTTTACCTCTGATACTTTGCCTCCAACTCCCAGGAAACCTGGAGACCATTTCCCAGAGGCCTAAAGGCATTAAGGCTACTACAGTCAAAAACCCTACCACTTCGGACAGGGATTATAGGGCTTTAGACAGATGGGGTAAGAAGGTTTACACCTCTGCTATTCTTGCCATCAGGGCTTTAAATTGCCAGTTTCATATGTTAAAGTATCAGCAACATATTATGGAGCTAATTAAACAAAAAATAACGTTGATTCCTAATTGTGCAAAACATAAAGATTTACAAGAGTTAATGCATTCTGCTAACCAAGTTGGAAAACACATTTTGCAGTGTGGTTTTGATGCCTTGGAAGCATCTTGCAGGGCTGCTGTCACTGGGTCTGTTCTTAGAAGGCATGCTTGGCTTAAGGAACAAATCTTGCCAGACTATGTCAAAGCAAAATTACTATATGCGCCATTAAACCAAGAATGTCTGTTTGGCACTAAAGCCGAAGAAGTCCTCAAAAAGATGGAGGAAAAAGCTAAATCTACGCAAACTTCTTACCCCATCTGTCTAACCCACAGACATTGCCAACATACTGGCAGACAGGTTCAGTGCAAATTTCTCCCCTCCCACCCCCCCAAAAGGAGAAATATCTATCCCACCAGAGTCTAGCCTCCCAAACATCTCAGATGCCCAGGTGAGAGCTGCTCTCTCTAAAGCAAAAAACACAGCATCAATGGGACCGGACGGTGTCCCCGGCTGTGTGCTACACGAACTCAATGAGGAACTAAACCCACGCATAAGGCTGCTGTTTAATCTTAGCCTTACTACAGGATACGTACCCAAAGAATGGCGTACGGCAACTGTGGTCCCACTCCACAAAGGCGGTGCTTCTACGGACCCTGGAAATTACCGCCCCATAAGCTTGACGAGCCTTGTCTGCAAAGCTATGGAGAGGATCATAATGGAACTCATAAATAAAGACATTGGGGACCTACAGACACTGGATCCTACCCAATTTGGCTTTGTCAAGGGCAGATCCTGCCTCTTGAACTTGGTCGACTTTTCAAACAGTCACTAAGGCCATTGATGAGGGTAAGGCAGTTCACACAGCCTACCTTGACCTAGCAAAAGCATTCGACACAATACCCCACTCGGGCATCATAGAAAAGCTCACCAGCTTAGATGTAAACCCATATGTCACAAGATGGGTTGCAAACTGGCTCAAGGACAGAACACACAGGGTTAGAGTTGCTGGTGCCATGTCAGACTCTAAGCCGGTCACGAGCGGTGTCCCACAGGGCTCAGTCCTGGGCCCCCTCTTGTTCGTCATTTATTTGTCTGAAGTGCTGGCAAACATAGGGGGATTGTGGCTGACAAAATTTGCAGATGACTGCAAACTGGGCACCATAATTGACACTCCATCAGACACAGATATCCTCCAGAAAGGTCTCATAGAAATGGATAACTGGTGCCAGAGCCATGGCCTTAAGCTAAATGCCAAAAAATGTATAGTCATACCCTTTGGGAAAAATAAGGTAACCCCTAATTACCACATAGGTGGTAATCCATTAAACACGGAAGAAGTTATCAGGGACCTGGGGACCCAAGTTGACAGTAACCTCTCTTTTGACACTCACATTGCCAAAGTGGTTAGGAAGACCTTCTACATTGCCCACCTGATCATGAAGGGATTCACATCCAGATCAGGAGAGGTCATTGTACCCCTGTACTCTTCACTTATCAGACCAATGATTGAGTACAACGCCCCATTCGGAATGTACCTTACCCGACACCTGCAGTAGTTGGAAAGACCCCAAAAGTTCCTCACCAAAAGGATAAAGGGGCTCAAACATGTGTCATACGATGCCCGACTGAAGAAACTCCAGCTCTATTCAGTCGCATACAGTCTGCTCAGAGGTGATCTGTGCCTGACATACAAGGCCATGTCCAACCCGGAATTAATGGACATGCTCCACCTCAAAAAATCCAAATCCACCAGAGCCACGAGAGCAAGAGACTTAAACCTCAACACGGATATAAATAGAACGTACTGGAGGGACAGATTCATCACCCAGAGACTCCCTTCACTATGGAACAGAATCCCAGTCCATGTGAGGCAGAGCCCCTCACTGACTCTGTTCAAGAGAAATCTTGACGAGTGGATGGGAGATCGTAGGTTTACCCCGGGAATCATCTCTGTATCACTGCTGGACAGAGGCACAGCAAACTATTGGGTATAGTATTCTCATCCTAAGGGGTGGTGAAAGACACACACTCTGGCTAGGCTTATAAATGCCCTAGGGCAGATAGCCTAGTATGAACCTATGTTACATTTCCTACAGGTACAGCTGCCTAGATTCAGTAGGCATTGACATTCAAAAAACTGGTCTTTTCCACTCCCTCCTAGACCTTCTCAGTCCAAACCCAGGGGCAGCAGACTACCAAGACTACAGTCTCAGGGTATGCACAGATCAAAACAATGGAGTGCTCCTACCTCAAAATCAGGGAGTAGTAAGGCACCATCCTATGGTAAAATTTCACAATGATATCCTTAATTCTTACAAGCCTTGCCCATGTACTTGCACCCTTAGGAGGAAAACCAGCCCTGCATGCAAAAAACTGGGAGTACATTACCCAGGACAGATGGGCCTTGAATATTGTATCCCAGGGATACAGATTCTACTTCCACTCACTGCCAACCCCAAGCGGATGGCCAGACCTCCCGCCAACCAGTGGGCAGAGACCCAAAAGCAAGTACTTTCTCTTCTCAGTATCGGTGCTATTCAACCTGTCCCAGCAGAGCAAAGGGGACAAGGTTGTTACTCCAGACTATTTCTGGTACCCAGAAAAGAAAACTCTTGACGCCCTGTCCTGGATCTGTCTATTCTCAACACCTTCCTGGTGGTTCAAAGATTCAAAATGCTTACTCTCCAACAGCTGCTTCCTATGCTAGCCAAGGACTCCTGCCTAGCCACCCTAGACTTAAAAGAAGCTTATCTGCACATCCCCTAAGAGAATCTTGCAGGAAATATCTACGTTTCAGAGCAGACTCTATGCACTATCAGTTCTCTGCACTTCCCTTTGACTTATCTACTGTGCCCAGGGTATTTACAAAATGCCTAGCTCCAGCCATTGCATATTGCAGGCAGAGAAAAATTCAAATTTTCCCATACTTGGATGAGTGCCTGATTCAGGTGGAGAGTCAGGAATTGCTACTCCAACACTTGACATTTGTAAAGAGACTTCTAACTTCACTGGGGTATACCATCAATGAAAAGAAGTCACATCTGGTACCCAGCCAAAAGATTGTATTCCTGGGAGCAAGCTTGAACACAACTTCCCAGATGGCATTCCTTATGCCAGAAAAACAAATTTATTTGACAAACTACTTTAATCTCCTGGCCACCCAAACCCAGTTATCTGCAAGAAAATACTGCAAGCTCTAGGGTTCATGGCCTCTTGCATTCTACTAATTCCATATGCAAGACTGCATATGAGGAAATTTCAATGGTACTTAAAAAGTCTCTGGTGTCAACATTCTCATGACCTGGAAACAATGATTCCTATCATTTGTTGTCTAAGGACAGAGTTCCTTTGGTGGGCAGAGGCCTGCTACCACAACAAGGGACTCCCTTTCACTCAACCCCCTGCCGCCCAAACCCTAACAACAGATGTGTCAGACTATGCATGGGGGGGCTCACTTGGCAGGACAATGCATTCAAGGCAAATGGATCCCAAAGCAAATGCACCTGCATATCACTCGAAAAGAAATGTTAGCTGTACAAAATGCTCTGATGGCCTTCAAATGCCTTATTCTTCCAGGGCAACTATTGATAAAGACAGACAACACCACAGTTATGTGGTACATAAGCAGTGGGGGGGGGGAACCCATTCCTACTCACTCTGCAGGTTAGCCATGGCTCTGTGGAACACAGTCTTGAGCAGTCAAGTGCACTTGCAAGCTCAATTCCTGCCAGGCAAACTATATTCACTGGCAGATGACTTAAGCAGAAATCTAATGGACCCACATCAGTGGAAACTGGAACCCAAATCATTCAAGCGTCTGATCGACAGGTGGGGGACACCAGAGGTGGACCTCTTTGCTTCCCCGGAGAACTATCAATTGAGCAAATATTGCACCAGACCTCCCCACAACCAAGCATGGAAAGTGGATCCCAATCCTTTACATGGGACTACCTCTCAAGGTATCTTTCCCTCTATGCCCCTTCTCTCGAAGGTTTGACTAAAGATGAAACAGGACAAGCCAAGGACAATCCTGATTGCACCAGACTGGCCATGCCAGCACTGGTACCCACTTTTTCACAATCTGATAGTGCCACCATGGCACCTGCCTCAGACCCCTTCCCTGCTGTCCCAGCAGGAGGGCCAGATTTTGCATCCTCAGTCTCAAAGCCTGAACCTAGCAGCCTGGCTCATCCCCTAAACTCATCACCAACAAACACTCAGTAAACAGGTGCTGGATGTCATCCTTGAGGCAAGGAGGCATAGTACTAGAAAATCCTATTCAAAAAAGTGGAAAAGATACTGTTCTTGGAGCCAGTCTCAGGGAATGGATGCAGCTGTACCCAACTTACCTTATATACTAAATTACTTAACAGAAATGCTCAACAAAGGCCTCTCCTTCTCTTCAGTTAAGATTCATGCCTCTGCCATCTCAACTCATTGTAATACTGAGCCATCCCTCTTCACTCATCCTCTGGTCAACCAGTTCCCAAGAGGAGCCAAAAACTTAAGACCCCCCCAAGAGAGCTCCCACTCCATTCTGGGACCTTAACTTTGTATTGGAGAAGCTCACACTTCCACCCTTTGAACCTGCTGCTACAGCAGAATTAAAATTCCTCTTCTTTACTTCTAGCCATCGCTTCATTAAGAAGAGTGTCTGAATTGCAAGCCCTTATGGCCATGGAGCCCTTCATTATCTTCCATGCGGGCAGGGTTTCCCTCAGGACTAACCCGTCATTTATGCCCAAGGTGGTATCTAGTGTGGCTTTAAACCAATCCATTCATTTGCCAACCTTTTTCCCTCATCCTCAGAATAAAGGGGAAAGGATCTTACACTCCCTGGACGTGCATAGGCAGCTTAGGTTCTATCTGGACAGGACTAAACGTTTCAGGAAATCTGACTGGCCGACTGAGGGCTACCTGCAGGCAGATAACCCCAGGTGTGATGACTGCAACAGTGAATACACTCGAACATCTACATTTATCGTAAGTGTACTCAACTGTACTTTCTACAGTCTATATGCTGACGACCTGAAACTGGGTAAACTGATTTTACAAGTGTTACAGATAAGGCATGTCTGCAACATAATTTGACTAAATTGACCATTTGGGCACAGGAGAATAATATGTTGATAAATACATCAAAAACTAAGCATATCAGATTTGGGAGACATAAACTGAAAGGTGAATATTTAATACAGCACACAGTGATTGAAACTGTAGACTCATTTAAGGACCTGGGTATATGGGTAGATTCAGCTAGGAGTTTTTCTAATCTTATCAACCAATTGGCTAATGATAGTTTAGAACTAAAGGTTGCATAAAAAGATTTGTAAAGTCTAGGAAATCAAACATAATGAAGTCATTGTTTGTTAGTTACATTAGACCCAAACTTGAGTATGGAATAACAATATGGAAACCCTATAGGAGAACAAGCATGATTAAACTGGAAAGAGCACAGCAGAAATATACTAAGGGCATCCATGGATGTGAAAATCTAAGTTATGAAAGACTAAAATATCTGAGCTTGTACAGTGTCTCTTACAGATATTTAAGAGGAGATCTTATTCAGGTATATAGGGCATTTAGGGACAACTACCTCTGGGAATGTTTGAGGTTATCAAAAAGTACTAGAGAATCATGAGATAACCTATGTAGAAGATTCTATAGGAATGAGAAGTGTACTAATTGGTTCTCTGACCGAGTAAATGATGCTTGGAACAGACTACCTAATTACATTAAAGCAAGTACTAGTTTAGATATTTTTAAGAACAGCCTGGACATTTATTATGGGAACAAGTGTTTTGGCAAGCTAGAAGGGCTTTAATGCCCATGCTTGAAACATTTGTATGTATGTATGTAAATAAATTCATATTGGAGTCTGTAAAAAGGGAAAGAATTTAAGTATGGCATGGATTGACTACAAAAAAGCATCTGACAATATCCCACATTCATGGATAAAACAGTGCTTAAAAATGTATAAGAAACACCCTACACTGAATGATTACATTACAGCGAGCATGAAACAGTGGCAAACCACTTTGCAATTAAGCCATGATAAAGGACAAATTATTATTCCAGGGATAAAAATTCAAAGGGTGACTCCTTTCACTGCTGCTATTCTGTCTTGCCTTTAACCCATTAAGCTGTCCAACAGATAGGTCATGGCTATAATTTGGCTCCCACAAAGCAACAAAGTTCAAAAATTCTCATCTCCTCTTTCGATAATTTAAAACTGTATAGCTCATCAAATAAGGAAATGAAAGCACAACTGCAAGTAGTCAAAACTTTTTCAGATGTAAGTATGTCATTTGGTCTTGATAAATGTGCAAAAGCAACCTTTAAAGCAGGAAAGCTGCAGCACCAAGAAGACATCAATGTGATATAAAAGAACTTGAGCAAGAGGATGTGTATAAATATTTGGGAATTGATGAAGGCTCAGCAATAAAACATGAGCAAATGCGAATAAAACTCAGAAAAGGAATATTTCAGAAGGCTTAAATTAATACTAAAAACAGTGTTGACATCTAGGAACAAAATTCAAGCTATATTCTGAAGGAGGTATAGGCCTCTTTGAAAATTGATTACATGCATAGATCAGCAATCGTGAGACTGCATGCATATTTGTTGACTTCTCAAGACCCAAATGTAGTGAAAGTTGTGAAATATGAGGCGACTTAATCAAAGATGACTTTGTGCTTAGTTTATCAGAAGCATATCGGTGTCAAGCAGGAATGGAAATCAAACCAGAAACAGAAAAAAAAATCAGATAGCAACTAAATTTGCCAAAAAAAAAAAAAGAATATAAGGTGAAGGATCAGATGAGAAGGCAAGAAATGTGTAAAATGCATAAATTAAGTATAAAAAACTCTTGGAAGAACCTCGTGTTGATCAGAATCGAACACAGAAATGGTTAAGGAGAGGCAAATTCTAACCAAAAGATGAAAAGTTAATATTGGCAGCCCAAGATAGTGGACTACATACACAGTTTACAAAGTCCATTGAACATGGAGAGACAGACAAATGTAGGTTTTGTAAGACAGAATTGTAAACAATTGTACACCTTGTTGCTGTTTCTGACATGCTAATGGCAGAAGGACTGTATACTGAAAAGGATAATAATATAGTAAGACCATTGCACTGTGGACTGTGCAAACCTTATAATACTGAAGTAGCTGAAAAACACTGGAAACATGAACCACAATGCATCATAGAAAATGATGAAGTCAACATCACATGGGTTCACCCATTACCAACAGATCAAAAGATAGATGCGAGAAAACTAGATACAGTGGTCCATGAGAAGAAGACAAAAGTAGCATTGATCATTAAAATCGCTACACCCAGTGAATACAGTGTCTTGTGTACAGAGAGAGACAAATTTATAAAATATCAGGATTTGCAGGCAGAAACGAGAACAATGTGGAAGAAGAATACCCATACACTTCCAATACTGATAAGGGGCAACAGGTGTTATAAAAAAGAATGTACAGTCGTATTTAGATATGTTACCAATACATGTAACTAACTGCGGTGGTGGTGCTGGGGTAGCACTGTCGCTTCACAGTAAGACGTTGTCCTGTTCGATTCTCAGCTAGAGCGTCTTCTGTGTGGGGACATGCGTGAATGGGCGTGCCTTCGTTGGAGGTTGTGCGTCAGGGCTGGTAACTCTGTACCTAAAAATCTACTGCCAATCAGTGGACCGGAGTTCCGCTGTGGTGACCCCTAACCGGGAAAAGCCGAAAGACACAACAACCACCAATACATGTAACACCATACGAATTGCAGGAGGAGTCATTACTGAGCACATTGTAGGTGCTGTGAAGAAAAGATTTGGAGAAATTAAAAAACTGGGGATTATTAATCCTTACATCACTAGATGGATAGCCAACTGGCTAACTGACAGAACGCATACAGTCAAAGTTGGATTCCATCTCTACCACTAGGCCAATTACCAGTAGTGTACCTGAAGGATCTGTGCTGTGCCCTCTGCTGTTTGGAATCTATTTCTCAGAATACCAAGCTAAAATAGATGGTCTATGGCGTACCAAGTTCGCTGATGACTGCAAACTGGGTGCAATCTTTGAGTCCCCTAGCGATGTTAACATATTACAAAAGGGGCTAACACAGACAAATGATTGGTGCTAAAGCCACTGACTAAAACTAAACACAAAAAAGTGCATTATTATCCCCTTTGGAAAAGAGGAACTCACTGTAAATTGCAGTATTGACAGTGCCCCCTTAAGTTCAAACCTAATTGTGCGAGATTTGGGAACAAAAGTTGATAGCAATCTAAACTTCATTCACCATGTGCCAACAGTATATGGAAAGCCTTCTACAGTGTGCAGCTTATAAGTAAGGGCATCATGTCCAAGACTAAGGATGTTACAACTCCTCTGTACTGAACCTCATCAGAGCATTAATAGAGTACAGGGTCCTTTTTATATGTACCTCACCAGACATCTGCAGCAGCTGGAGAGACCACAGAGGTTTCTCACCAAGAAAATTCAGGATCTTGAAGTCATGATCTGCATGGAAAGACTGAAAGCCATGTCACTGTACCTTGGATCTTATAGGGTGCTGAGAGGCAAATTGTGCCTGGCCTTCAGAACAGTCTTTGACCCTGCCCTAATGGAAATGCTGCACATCCACAAATCCAGGGTTCTCAGCGTAGTGTGAGACATTTAACAGAACATCCTGGAGAGAGATATCTCCCAGAGATTGATGCTTCAATGGAATAAACTCCCAATTTGTGTGAAGCAAAGCAACCTAGACAATTGGATGACAGATTGCAAATTCACTCCCAGAGTGGCACCTGTCCCTCATGGACAGGGGTAGTCAGTGCTGATCATAGACTTGATATGAGAATAATGACGGAACGCAGGTATAACATGGATAGGCTTGTAAAGGCCTTAGGGTCATTAGCCTAGTAACCACCTATGAACCTACTCCTCAAATTTCTTTGGATAGGAGTAGTTCACTGGGACTGACTCAGGGTTTAATTCAGGCTATTCATCTTTCTTGTAAACCAGTGTCTGCTAAAAGAAAATGGGATTCCTCTTTTCCTTTTATTTTCAATAAACATTTTTATTAAATTATCATGTGACATTGTTTTTCATTTATATAAATGTAAGATTGCCAAACATTGACTCCACTATAGTTGCAAGAATAGCTGCATGACCGCCGAATCATACACCAATGCACTGTATGAACACGTACACAAATGCACGGATGTCGCCATACCCAATAGAACCAAGATGCACGCCTCCAAAAAAGGAAGCCAATCTAATGGTCCCCTACCATAAACAAACTCTACAACAGAAGGAGAAAACTGATGCGGAATAAGGTGAAGTCCCATGACTGGAAAAACTCCTTTAGCCTCAACAAAAAGTTGAGATCCCTCATCAAATCCTCTAAAGCTAGCTATGAAAACAGAATTGCAGCAGATAGTAAAGACAACCGCAAGGCCTTCTATAATTATGTAAAGAATCTCCACAGCAATACCCCAATTTGCTGTGAGCTACTGCACAATGGTACCACTTATACAAAGCCAACAGATACTGCCAATATACTGGCCGACAGATTCAGTGCCAACCTTTATCCCTCTCTCCTCACAAAGGACCAATCACAATACCAGTAGATTCCCAGGCACCCAGTATTACTGCTACACAGGTTAAAACAGCATGGTCTGTGGCCAAGAATACAGCTTCTGTGGGACCTGACAATATCTCTGGTTGTGTTCTACATGAACTACAGAGTGAACTGACACCTCACCTGTGTGCCCTGTTCAGTCACAGCCTCACCTCAGGCTTTGTCCCCACCGAATGGCACACTGCTACAATCATCCCTCTCCACAAAGAAGGAGTGACTACAGACCCTGGGAACTATTTTCCCATTAGCCTGACAAGTCTGATATGCAAAGCTATGGAGCGCATCATCATGGACTTAATAAACAAGGATATAGGGAATCTCCAAACTTTGGATCTCATATGGTTTGGTTTTGTGAAGGGTAGATCATGCCTGCTCAACTTGGTCGACTTCTTTGAGTCAGTCACCAGAGCTGTGGATGAAGGCAAGGGGGTTCATATAGCCTACCTTGATTTTGGCCAAGGACTTTGATACCATTCCCCACTCAGGAATCATAGAAAAACTCACTAAGGCATCAACCCCTATATCACTAGGTGGGTTGCAAAATGGCTGAAAGATAGAACCCACAGTGTGAAAGTAGCTGACTCCAAGTCCTGGGTCCTCTCCTGTTTGGTATCTACTTCTCAGAAATCCAGGCCAACAAGAAGGGACTCTGGCTGACAAAGTTCACAGATGATTGCAAGTTGGGAGCCATTATTAACCCCCAGGTGATGTTGACATCCTACAGAAAGGCCTCACTGAGACCAACGACTGGTGTCCAAACCATGGCCTTAAGCTCAATGCCAAAAAATGTGTCATCATCCCCTTTGGGAAAAACCCAGTTCTCAAGAATTATCACATCGATGGTAGTCCACTGAACACAGAAGGTATTATAAGAGATCTGGAAACACAGGTTGACAGCAACCTCTATTTTGACTACCACATTGCCCCTGTGGTCAGAAAGTCCTTCTGTGTGGCACATATTATTAAGGGTTTTGCATCCAGGAAGAAAGAGGTCATTGTCTCCCTCTACTCATCCCTTATTAGGCCAATCATCGAGTACAATCCCCATTTAGCATGTACCTCACTAGACACCTGCAACCACTGGAGAGGCTGCAAAAGTACCTCACAAAGAGGATCCTACACCTTAAACACTTGTCCTATATGGACAGACTCAAAAAAACTCCAGCTATTCTGTGTCTCATATCTCCTACTTAGAGGCAATCTTTGCTTGACTTACAAAGCCATGTCTTACCCAAATCTGTTAGAGATGCTACATCTAAAGAAATACCAATCCCCTCCGCACGACATGCTCCAGAGACTTCAACCTCATTGCCACAATCAGCAGAACGTGCTGGAGAGACAGGTTCATAACCCAGAGACTGCCCATGGTATGGAATAGACTTCCCATACATATCAGACAGAACACCTCACTGGCCCTCTTCAAGAGAAATCTTGATAAGTGGATGGGAAATAGAAAATTCACCCCGGGGATCACTCCAGTGGCTCTACTCGACAGAGGCACTAGGAACTAAGGTCGGGTGGCACGATGCCAGGGTAATCCTATGAGCTAGGCTTGTAAAGGCTCCAGGGCCATTAGCCTGGTACACACGTATGAACCTGTACATTACAGACTCCATTGAAACAACTGTATTTGCAAACATTATACATCACTTACATTCTAACCAGTCATTGTCAGTTAAGTACTATATGGCTCATTCAAATCCTGCCTCTTAAACCTCGTTCTTCTCTGCATATATTGTTCCCACAATTCCCATTTTTTCCTATGTAGTTTGCTCCTTCCCTTTTCTAAAGATCCCAATTCCAGTTGTTTTATTTCTGTTACTATATTCACGCCTTCTAGTAAAGTTGGTCTAGACTTTGATTTCCATTTTCTAGTAATTGCTTTTTTGGCAGCCACCATAATTAGACTCAGCAAGGCTTTACTGTGTCTAGGCAATTCTGATTCTGTATCATAGCTCAAAAAAAAAAAAATCATATCCTCAGTCAATCCAATCCATTCATCCAGCATCTCTGACAGAGCCATCCGCAGCGAATACCTAAAGTCTGCAAGCTCACTACAGTCACAAAAAATATGTTCCCAGCCACCTCTTTCTTCCCCATCACACCACCAGTATTTGCTATCCACTGGAGTAAAATTCTTTGGAGTCTACTTGGGGTATAAAAATTACCTATGTAAACACTTCAGGCAAAGATCCTAAATCTTCTAGACTTCGTTGCATATTTGGGAGATATACCTATATCCCCCCATTGTCTCTTTGTCAGTTGCTTATCCAGTCTCTCTTCCCAATCCTTTCTATGCTCCTCTGATTGATTCTTATAATTAGATAACCTCAGGAACAACTGATGATGAACCAAAGTAGAGAGCAATCACCAGCACAACAAAACTATTGTAAAACACAGCTTTATTTCCAAATAAAACAAAATTCAGGAACATAGCTTTTTCTCCAGAAACCAAGGTTAAGCGCTTTCATCCCACAATGTAGGGACTTCCTCAGAACCCGTTCATCTGGTGATTGCTTTCTACTTTGGTTCATCTGTTTCTTATAATTATCATGCAATATTTTGTATGCTCTACTAATTATTCCTTTTTTAACGGCAGCTTCTGTTCTAGATTCTAATAAAAGCTGTACCAGTGCTGGTCTTTCACTTAGACCAACCCCCCTTTTTCTTTCTCTTTGCTTATACTCTGATATCAATCCTTGATAGGGAAGGCAATCTCTAACCTGCAGTCCAAATACATTCTTGGCCTCTTCCCATTCTATTACCTTTCCCTTTCACGTTATTTGCTCCCAGTACTCTGGTTCCTTTGCCAGTTTTCTCCAATAAATTACACCTCCCTCTTCCCTATTATCTGTATCCCCCACCACAGTCATCCCTGTAGACAGAATCTCTTTTCTCCATGTTCATGCTGGTTTAGTTAGAATACTTCCTGCTATTTTATGAGTTTAATACCGTGTATAGCTTTTTGTTGTTCTCCTTAAGAGGCTGCATCCAAAATCCCAATCTCTCATTTCTTGAGCCTCCCCGCTGTATCTTCAACATTCCTTTCCACTTTGAATTATAGTTTTCTGCTTGTGCTATGTACAAGAGCATTAACTGTGTTGCTCTAAAATATCCTCTCAAATTGGGTAATCCTAGGCTGCCTTGTTCTATTGGAAGAATCAGCTTATCCCAGTTGACTCTTGCTGTATAAGACTAAAGGGACTAAAAACATTTAAATTGCTTGTATCTTAGTATCCATATCCATACAACAAAGCTTCCAGTTTCTCAATTTTTGCATTATCTTCTGTTTAGTCTCTTCCCACATATCATTAGCTGCCACAACAGAGTCATTTCTAATCCATACTCCTAAATACTTCATTTTATCATGAACCCATAAATATGGATATTGTTGGACCAATTTTTCTGTGGGCACATAATTTACTGCTATTGCCTTTGTGTTAGCTTCATTAATTGTGTATCCCAAGAAGATTTGAAACCATCTTAAAATGTTCCACAACATTGTAATGTCCCTTTCTGGTTTTGTCGTGTATAAAATATAATCTACAAATAGAGACGGCTTTTCCTTGACCACCATACCAAATACATCCTTGAATGTCTGAGTCCCTTATTTTCTTTGCCAGTGGTTCTAAATATAATGCAAACAACAAAGGGGAAAGCAGACAACCCTGCCTGGTTCCTCTACTCAAGCAGAAGTTATCAGAGAGGATGCCGCACACTAATTTTCACCTCTGATCCCTAATATATACTCCTAATCAACCTTATATTTCTATCAGAGAAAGCATATGCTTCCACTGCCTTGCTTGTAAAGTCCTAGTCTACTCTGTCAAATGCTTTCTCTGCATCAAGGCCCACCAATAACAGTGATTTCTTACATTCTGCTCCACTATGGATCATCAATGTTGATGTTATCAAATGTTTGTCTCCCCTCCACAAAACCACACTGATCCATATCTATCAATTTTGGTAACACTTTTGCCATTCTTTTAGCCATTATAGATGAACAGTTTATGCTCATGGTTTAGTACTGAAGTGGGCCTGTATGAAGCTGGGTCCAATGGATCTTCACCCTCTTTAGGTTATTACCATTACCACTGTCTTCTTCCAGGGTGCTGGTACTTCTCCTCTTAAAATATTGTTAAAACCTTCCAGATCTTTATCATTTTTTTCCCTCCTAGCTTCCAAACTTCCACAGGAATACCATGTGTTCCTGAGGATTTTCCTGCAGACTGGTTATACATAGCCATTTTATCTCATCTCTTCCTGTCCTGTTAGTAATTGAGCCTCATCTACCTCTCACCTTGGCATATTTAATTTTTCCATAAACATTTCCATTTGTACCTTTTCTTGATTTCATATTTATCTGCTTTATACAAACTTTAATAGAATTTTCAAACAATTTCTAATACTTCTACAGGGTCTCTTGTTACCTTTCTTGTTATAGGCTCCCTAAACTTGGTGACAGTCCTTTCCACTTTCTGTTGCCTGTCGTCATCGTGCTAGAAGGTTTTTTGCTCTACAAGTATTATCAAAAAAGTTGGTTAACAACAATCTTTCTAAACTTCTGCATGTTGTCGAGTTAATCCCTTATTTTCTGTTTAGCATTCTGCAGTTGCTCCTTTTCTTATTCTGAGACATTCCCCCTATTTTGCAATACTTTAACATTTGTCAGTCACTCTAAATATTCCTTGTTACTTCTTAGCCATATCTCTCTCTTCTTTATTTCCACCCTAATTTTAAACTCCACATTACTTTTATCCCACTCCCTAGCTATATTTTCAGAAGAAATTTATATCTTCTCTAGTAGCTCCTGAATTAATTCCAAAACCCATTCCTTAAATGCATGTCTTTTTAGCCAACAGGTGGGAAAGCTGCAGTATCTCATTTTTATTTAATTACCTTTTATTTTAGTTATAGGTGCATGATCTGAATTAAATAGTTATTGGGTGCATTTCAAGACCTTCAATTAAATGCACATGTTCCTGTGCGAGAGAAGTTCTGCCTATTCTATTCCAGTTTTTATATCTTGGAGAATAATACGTAAATTCACTCCAAACTCCTAGTACTGAATTCATATCTTCGATTGCCAAACATTTTCATAAATCTCTTCAAAAATTGCACTCCTTTGCTATATCTTCCCTTCTAGGCACCTCAGACACATCTTCACTGTTGCAAACCAAATTCCAGTCTCCACCTATATCAATATTCCTTGCTGAAAGATAATTATTTCTCCCAGAATTTACTTAAGCTCCACTTTAACAGTTTTAGGTGGAATGTAAATGCATGCCAGTGTAATCCTCCTCCCTTGCCAGTAGCCATTTGGTACTATATATCTTCCATTGTTATCTATTTTTTTCTCTTCTATCACTACTGGGAGTTTTCTTGCAGTTAATATAAGTAGTCCTCTTTTCCTTTGTCCCAGATATTCTGCTGAATAACCATCCTGAAAACCTTTTTTTATCAAATTCATGTGTTCAGTTCTTTCCAGGTGCATCTCATATATGAATAGCTATTTGCACTTTACATTTTTTAATATAGTTCACTACTCTCTCCTTTTTACATTTATCTGTAAGACCATTCAGACTGAAAGAATGTACAGAAAGCATAATTTTCTTATATAGTTATTACTGCCACTTTTTATGTATAACTGCTTTTTTAATTGTCTAGTTCCAACTTTTTTGTTACATGACTATACTGTTTAGCACGTTGACCTTTTATACAACTGTTTCTTGTGATATCCATTTGAGCCTATGCCACATCTTACATAACCGTTTGTTTGAAAGCCTTCAAATAGAACAACCCCTCCCAAACCCCCCTAAAACCTAGTAACTTAATAACACACAAAACTATGTACATCTTCAAATATTGAAGTTCCACTTTTCCTTTTGAGATTCAAAATTCTGAATCTGAACAGGAAGATGCAGGGACGGATTCAGGGTTTTGTCCTCAGATTTGTCATTCAAACTGAGAGGAGAGCTGAGTTTCTGATTCTCCTTGTGGGAGTTTCTCTTTCTATAAGACTCTTGCTAGAATGTTCTAGTGCTTTCAGTGGGAGAGCACTGAGGTTTCTCAGTCCCTCGGAAAGTATGAGTTATTTCAGAAGAATTATCCAGAACCTACACTCATTATTCCTGTTCTCTCTCCTTTAGAGGATGTGTGTGCCTTACTTCCTGCAGTTTTCCTGATAGCCAGCTGTCCCTAAAAAGGCATATAGGATGTATAAATTTCCTCAGTATTTTACATTTTTATACGCTGTTCCCAAACCTGATTCAGCAGCTATAGTCTTAGTTGACTGAACTGCTGCTAAGCACTTAATTCCAGCCCTACTCTTTCTAATAATGATGTAAAATTATTGATAGTTATGGGGAAGAGTGTATATTTCTGCAACTTTAATTTTCAGTATTTTAAATTGTCAGGCTTGCATGTTAAAGTTTGTTCTGACAAATTGTGAAAGTATGAGGAGCGTTTATTTTATTTATTTATTTACATTTGTTTACTGGGAAATTCCAACTGGACACATGTCCTTTTCTGCAGAGGCTCTTGGAGAAAAGCTCCACAGAACAATAAATGAGCAGCAGGGTACATGAAAAATGATTGAATATACATACAATAGCAAATAATACATACTGTAGCAAACATTAGATATACATACAATATGAAACATAGTAATGAACAGATATACCAATATCTAGCTAGAAGCTAGGAGTAAAGGTAGGATGTATAATGCAGATAGTACTAAGCTCAAATGGATACTGTTCTAAACTCATAAACCTAAATCTTGTATACAAATATTGCACTAAACTCAGATATAAAGCAGATGCTCCACACAAAGGTGGAACAAGCTAAAAGGGCTAATGGGATAGAAAGGGAAGATAGAGTAGTAAGAGAGGAAACTGAGTTGAGTAGTATATGTGGTAGTGAGAGGAAGCTAGGTGTAAGTCAGTTGGATATGTATTTGGAATTGAGATGAAGTGAGGTAGTTAAGCATGTTATAACAGGTCTGAGAGATCAAGTGAGGAGGGGAGGGTAAAGGGTGAACCAGAGCCTGCACAGGAAGGAATGCAATGCTTAGATGGTGCAAGGTAGGTTGGCTAGATAAGGGGAGAGGAAGGGGAGGTAAAAAAGAAGGTGACTAGTCTGGACTGGTGCATGGGCATAACCAGAGACTTTTTAAGTGAGTTTTAGTGCAGTCTTGAAGTGATTGCAAGAAGGTAGTGTGGTTATCTATAGTTTGTTCTTGTCAAGTAAAATCTGCTTTAAATAACTTAGTTTCTTCTGTTGCAGATGTCACTATTGTTTGCAGTGTGTGTGCATGGCTCTGTTGATACTTCATCCAGAGCTATTGCCATTGGTACTGTTTTGAGGAGATTTGCATGGCTGCATTCTCAGAACCTCCCAGATGATGTAAAAAATGGGATTTTAACTTCTCCCATAGAGAATATGTTTGCCCCCTCTGCCACAGAGGTGATCAAAAAGTGTGATGAAAGAGGCAAGCTGATCCAGGGAATCTCTAAGATTTTCAGCCCTCCTTTTCCAAATTGTCCAAGGGATTTTCTTTCACCACATCCAGTTTTTGCAAAAGAGAGACTAAACAGTCTTGACAGAATTCAGGTGAATGGTCATTTAAGGAGAAATGGCAAGGGAGTTCCAAAAGGAAGTCTCGGACCTCCTAAAACCAGGGACAGTCCAACAAGTCTGAATGACAGTACAGGAGACCTTATGACACCCTTCCACCTTGGCACCTTTTCTACTCCAGAAAGCCTATGAATCTACATTTTTCTGTTTGGCAACAGACTGTTTCAGATAAATGGGTTCTGAAAATCATTCATCAGGGTTAGATATAGCAGTGGAAGGAAATTCCTCCTGTCCAGGGGGTCCCTCCTCATCCTACAGATCAGACTGTTTTGCAGCCACCTGTTCTTCATCTTATGCAGCTATGCTGTCCCAAGAAGTGATACAACCAGTTCCTCATTCCCAGGGGTTTTATTCAAGGAAGTTCCTAGTGCCAAAGAGGGAAAATACTTTGAGACCAGTTCTGGTTCTTTCTTTCCTAAACCTGCTTATGATAGCCCTTGAATTCAAAATGTCACTTCACAACCTGTTATCTTTTCTTTCCCTTTCATGTTTCCTGGTAGCACTAGACTTAAAAGTTGCTTATCACATCCCTATTCATCCAGATGTAAATGTTTCTTAAGGTTTTCTGTGTCTCAGTCACATAATTAGTTCTATGCATTACCCTTTGGACTCTCCAGTCCACCAAGATTGTTCACACTAGTTCCAATTATATCTCATTGCAGGCTACAGGGAATCCACATTTTTTCATACTTAGCTTGCTTATCTTTGCAGACTCTTTTTCAAGGTGACAGAAATCTGTCTGTTGGGTGAGAGATCTCTTGCCCAAAATAGGATTCCAAGAGAACATTCATAAGTCCTTCTTGACTCCTTCACACAGGATTGTGTTCCTGGGATGTCAACTAGACACCTCAGTTCAAAGAGAGTTTCTTCCTCAGGAAAAAAAATAGATCTTTAT
This sequence comes from Protopterus annectens, assembly GCF_019279795.1. NCBI lineage: Eukaryota > Metazoa > Chordata > Ceratodontiformes > Protopteridae > Protopterus > Protopterus annectens. The sequence goes on along the minus strand of NC_056727.1, from coordinate 834,603,698 downwards.
TTAGATCTTTTTCTAAGGTTTTCCTCACAGACTTGCATCACTGTGTGGAAATACCTCAGGATTTTGGGTCTCGTGGCATCTATGATTCTCGTGATATCCCAGCAAGAGTCAACATGAGAAAGATACAATGGTATCTGAAATCTCTTTGGTCTCAGTGTCAGCATCCCTTATCTTTTCAGATCCCAGTGTTGGGATTTGTCAAAAGATAAATCTTTTGGTGGAGACAAAAGATCTCCTTAAATCTAGGTTTCACCTTCTCCTTCCCTGCTCCAAAGCAGTCAGCCACCACATACGCTTTGGATTTGGGTGCATGATGTATGTGACACCGGGGACAGATGCAAGCAAATAAATATCAAGGAAATGCTGAACCATCTTTGATCACCAGGGCATCTTAAAGTGGCTACAGACAATGCCACAGTCATCTGGTGTGTCAACAAGCAAGGGGAACCAGGTCACATCCCCTTTGCAGAGTAGCCATGTTAACTTGGGGTACAGCCTCACAGCACAATCTCACTCTACAGACATCCTGCATTCCTTCAGAGCAAAATTATGTGGCAGACCAGGGAGATCCTCGCGAATGGAAACTAGGTTGGGAGTCTTCCACGATTTGATTAATCTGTGGGGAATTCCTCAAGGAGATCTCTTTTTCTCTTCTCTGAACAAGCAATTGAAAAAATTCTGTTCCAGGATTCTGGGCAGAAAGGCCCAGAAAACTGATGCCTTATCTTTTGTTTTCTTTTCTTTGGATAGGAATGTTTCTATATGCATTTTCATCCTTTCCACTAATATCCACAGTACTTCTGATGATTGTGAAGATCATTGTGGTGACTCCTTTCTGGCCTGGTCAACTGTGGGTTTCCTTTCTTTTTGAAATGGCCAGGGTCAATTACCACAAGCTTCCCCACAGAATGGACTTACTCACAGAAAACCAGGGGTATTTGAAAGACTCTAACAACAGTCATCTTCACTTGACTGTGTGGATGGTAGTCATAATTCCTTTTAGGCACCTGTCTTCTGAGGACATGCGACAGGCACTAATGGAGGAAAGAAGCCAGTGACTATAAAATCATGTATTAGCAAGTGGAAAATGTTTTCTAGTTGGTGCCAACAGTAAAACCAGCATCCATTCAGGGTAGTTTTTCTCTGTCTTTACAATATTTGTGTGAGTTGCTATCCTATGGCCTTTCTTATTCATCTGTCAAGGTTCAGTTATTGGCCATTTCAGCATGTCTGCCCATAGATCCTCCTCTTTCAGTGCAGTCTCATGTCAACATGTTCTTGAAAGGGGTTTTGCAAAACACACCTCCTAGAAACCTGGCTGCCTCTCCTTGGGATTTTAATTTTGTGTTAGAGAAACTAACACTTGCTCCATTTGAATCTATGGCTTTTTGGGAAGGGTTGGATTCTAGAATTATTCTAAATCCTGCTGCTTTATCCTCTGTACATAGTTTTACAAAGCACTATAGGCTTGATTTCTTCTCTAGGTCTAGATAAAGCTTTGCAAGTACCATTTTCCATGAGCTTCTTGGTCCCTTCTCTTTCCACCTCCCAAATATAATTAGCTATGGTAATCTACCCATATAGCTAAGGGTACTGCAGCAGTGATTCGTTTGAAGAACATAGCACAGTCATGTAAGCTGAATTTGCCACAACAGTAGATGCTTAAATAATCACTGCTGCAGGAGTTGCTCCCTCCCTACATCCTTCTTGTTTTTTTAGTGTGTTTTTTATGCCATAGTGTGGATATTTGTTTTATGCTGTTTCTAGTGTTGTCCTTTCAGGGCTCAGCCTCACTCTCTCTCCTGGTAGTAAAGCTCTAAAGGGCTTTACACCAAAACTTGAATTTTAGGCAGCTCAGCTAAAGTTGCTTGACATTTTGGGCACGTGGAAAGTGCCCTGAAGCTTTGGAACCTGGCCGGATGTTATATCCTTGACAGGATATAATCCATATAGCTTAGGATACTGCAGCAGTGATCATTTGAACATCTACTGTTATGGTATGTTCAACTTGCACAACTGTACTTTAACTTGCTATTCTATACACAGACCCACAAAAGTACAAGAATTTCTGTCTGCCCATAATTGGATTCCAGGGAGGTAAGGAACCATGATGTGCAGTGCTTGTATAAAACTGATTCTCTTTGATCTAATAGTGTGAAGCAGATATTACTCTGAAAAAACAAATTGGCAGCAGGTGTTATGTGCAGGACTTGCATTCATTAGCTGCCCAGTTTCATGTAACATTTTCTGCTTTGGCACCAATATCAGGAAAAGATGTCCCTTTTAGACAGTATTAGTAGTTATCCAATCCCTTGGCATAAGTGTCAGAAAAGGTATCCTTCATCTGATCACTGTTGCAGTATTGCTCACTAGTGGGAAGTATTTTGCTAAGGATACCATACGTCCAGCCAGTATACCAAAGTTTTGGGCATCTTCATGTCTTGCAGTACATCCCACTTATGACCTTTGCATAAGAATATGTGCTAGTACATGAGGGATGTACCTGCATCAGATTGAGAAGGGGGTAACAGAAGTGCATGAAGTTCCTCAGAACTTTCTTGACTCCAGCCTAAGAAGAAAGAATAGTTGTGTAAAAACTTATCATAACTATAGATGCCCTTCTGTTCTATATGCTGCAGTATTCATAACAGGAGGGAGTCCACCACTGGCTAACTCATACGTCTTGCCAGTATACAAAAGTATTGTGCTACTGTGAGGTACGTGCAATGTTGCACAGAAGCAGAACATATGTGGGTCATAAAATGACAGTTGGTATAAAGCGGAGATCAGCATGTATCAGACCTCAGAACTGAATGTTGCAAAAAGGCACCTGCCTGAGTCTAGGTGTGGAAAACTCACCACCAGAAGACAGGCAAGCATGAGGGGGAAGGCAGGGGGTGAAGTAATACTGACATGTATGGTTAAAGTAAAATTTTACACAACTATTCTATGTTGTTCTGTCCATATGCTGCAGTATTCAGAACATGATGAATAATACCAAAGCTCATGCAGAAGAAGAATTGGGCAGATGAGCAGAAATATGCTCCACAAGCTCATGCAAAATAGCTCTGGAAAAGCCAACTCTGGACCTGGAGATGCCATCAAACTTAGTGTTTTGTGAAGGTATGAACAGAAGGCCAGGTAGCTGCTTCCAGGATAGAACAGGTGTCCAAGCCCTTAAAGAAGGCACCAGAGGAAGATACTGCTCAAGTGGAATGTGCCCTAATAGGTGAGGGGAGATTCTTCCCATTAAACGCTTAACAGATGGAAATGGTTTTGGAAATCCAAGCGGAAATTTTCTGATTGGAAACAGGCTTGCCCAGGGCCCTTGGGTGATGAGAAACAAACAGATGGTCAGATTTCTGAATTGGTTTGGTTTTCAAGTAATATCTGAGTTGCCTGTTCATGTCTAAAATGTGTAGGATCCTTTCACTGGAGGATTAAGGAGAAGGGAAAAAGGTGGGAAGATTGATGAACTGATTGAGTGATAACTCATTTACCATCTTGGGCATAAAGGAAGGGGTAGTGCATAAAGAAACCCTATCCCTGTGAAAAACTGTGAAGGGGAGAAGACATCAGAGCCTATAACTCAGAAACCCTTCTGGCAGAAGTAATGGCCAGGAGAAGGACTGTTTTCCAGGTGCGGTGTTGCAGAGATGCAGAACTTGCTGGCTCAAAATGGGCCAGATTAAGTATTTCTAAGACAAAGTTGAGATCCCAAGGCTGAGGAACTGGTTTCTTTGTTTGATGTGTAGGACACCTTTTAAAAAAAGCTTAACTTCCAACCTGGAAGCTAAAGGGGAAGACATAAGCAGACATGCAGTGATAGTAGAAAGGTAAACGTTTACTGAGGAATGTGACATTCCACTCTTCAGCAGTTCACACAGGCAGGACAGAACCACTGGAACATCCACTAGTAGTGTTTGTTGTAAATCCTTTTTTAGACACCAGATGGAAAACCTTTTCCATTTGGAAACATAGGATTTCTTAGTAGTGGGTTTTCTGGCCTCCTGCAAAGCTTGTAGCATGTCCTCAAAGAAAAGGCATCTGAAGGGCATCAAAACCCCATCACCCACAGGGTCAGTTGTAGAGTTGACATCTGTGGGTGTACTAAAGTTCCATTGTCCTGTGTGAGTAGGACCATTCTGTGGGGTAACTTGTGATTGCCCTTGGCTAAATGCAGAAGAAGGGGGAATCAATGCCCAAAAGGGAATTACCAGCAAGATGTTTGGTCGCTCCTGTTGGATTTTCAACAGAACCTTTTGGAGAAGTGGGAAGGGGAGAATGTATATAGAAACACCCCCTTCCAAGAGAAAGGATGCCCACCTTCCATGCCAGGGGATCTGGAATACTGGCACAAAATTTGGGAAGTTCTCTGTTCATGAGGGAAGCAAAGAGATCTACCTGAGGTGTACCCCATCGATGGACCATATCCAGAAGCACATCCCTATGTAACATCCATTCATGGGAGTGAGTCGTGGACCTGCTCAGTGTGTCTGCCACAACATTCTGGGTCATGGGTATGTAAATTGCCTGGAGGGTGAATTGACTCTGGGCAGCTAACTCCCAGGTCTGTAAAGCCAGTCTGCAAAGGAGATAGGACTTTGTCCCTCCCTGTTTGTTGACATACCAGAGGATTGTGGCATTGTCTGTAAACCATCTTAAAACCCCACAGGGAGCGAAGAAGTTTAAAGATTTGTAAGGTGAAAACCAGGGCCCTTATCTCCTTTATATTGATGTGCTCCCTTTTCTGGGCAGGAGACCAGGCATCGCTGACCCTCCATAAATCTAGATTGCTCCCCATCCCATGTCTGAAGCATCCATGTACAGCTCCTGATTGGGAAGATGTGGTTGCAAAGGTAAGCCAAGATTCCTTGAAACCTGTTGTATCCACCAGTGTAACTCCTTTTTCAGGCAATGCAGGAGTAGGATAACAAACTGCAGAAGATGGGAGTGTTGTACCCATACTGTTCTCAAAAAACACTGGAATTTCCTCATGTGTAACTCGGCTAAAGGAAGCATGGGGAATAGTTGATGCTATGAACCCCAGGAGGTGAAGGAACTCCCTGCCAGTCAGGGATTGGAGAACTAAGAGGTCCTGGAAGTAGGAGGTGAGGGACAGAACATTTTCTGGAGGTAAGGAAGCCAGCATACTGTCTGATTGGATCCTGCAGCCAAGGAAAATGTGGTCCTGGGAAGGGACCAGAGTAGATTTCTGGTAATTGATCATGAACCCTAGACCCTCCAACAGTGACACTGTGAAGGAGTTCTCCTGAAGGATGGCTGGAGTCTGAGCCTGGAGAAGAATGTCATCTAGGTATGGAAAGATCTGCATGTCCTGTAGCCTGCAGAAGGCTATGACTGGTGCTAAGCATTTTGTGAAGACCCTTGGGGCCATAGACAATCCAAAGAGCAAGGCACATAATTGAAGATGTGAGGAAGCAATAGTAAAGTGAAGAAACTACCTGAACCAAAGATGAATGGGAATATGAAGATAGACATCCTTGATGTTCAGTGACACCATAAAGGCCTGAGGAAGGATGTAATGAAGAAGGGTGGACAAGGTTAACATTCAAAAGGTGAGAACCTTCTTAAAGGTATTTATTTATTTCTAGTTTGGTGACCGGGGAGGTCCACTGGGCTCAAAGAGCCCATTTTCAGTGGAGGCCCAGGGAGAAAAGCTCCATAGTACAAAGTATAAACTACATAATTCAGACTACATAGTACAGAGAAAATCTAGATAATTCAAAGTTAACAAAATACAATACACATATATAGAGATGGAGGGAGAGAGTTCTATTTTTTGGCTAAGATAAAGGATAGAAGTAGCTGCTCAGTAGGACAATTTGGTTTTTACACTGAGATTATTTTTTGGTGGGCAGATCTTAGGGGTCTGTGAGGGGTATATGAAGGTAAGATGTTAGCAAGTGCTGGACATGTATTAGGTTTGAAAATAAGCTTGTAGGCTGTACAGAGTTGGAGGTAGTCCAGGTAATTGGGAAGTTCTAGCCACTGCAGCTGGTGGAGAGGTATACAGTGGTGAGTAGAGTATTTGGATGAAGTTGCAAACTTTGAGATTTTATTGTAGCAGGTTTCCAGTTTAGAGGAGTTGGAGGAAGATACATTGGTTAGTAAGGGAGCACCATACATCAGAGAGGGTAGTAAGTAGGTTGAGGCAAGGGTCTGTTTAGTTGAGGGGGAGAGGAAGTGTGAGTTTCTGTACAGCATGCCAAGTTTCTGATGGGTTTTCTTAATATTTAGTTGAATATGGGTATCAAATTTTAGCTGCTCATCAATAGTAACCCCAAGAAGTTTGGCAAAAGGAACAATTTCTATAGTGGAGTTAGCATGGCTGGTAATTTTAAAGGAGGTTGTGTCATGAGGGATAGATTTTGATGGGGAGAATAGTAGGATTTTAGATTTGTTGGCATTTAGGGAGATATGATTTTGAAGCATACATTTCTCAGTAGTTGAGAAAGCAGACTGAGTTTTAGTTTAAAGCTCAAGGAGGTTGGAGGTAGAGCAGGCTAGTGTTGAGTCATCTGCATATTGTACAATTCTGGTGTTGGGAATTGATGTGTGGGAGTCATTAATGAAAATATTGAAGAGCATAGAGCAGAGTATGGATCCCTGGGGTATCCCGGTTGAGGTTGGCAGGAAGGCAGAGGTACCGGTTTTCCATTTCACAGCCTGGTATCTATCAGAGAGGTAGCTGCTAAACCAGATAATGGTGTTTTATGAAAGGTTAAGTTTAGAAAGGTGGGTATGGGAGACAGTATCAAAAGCTTTGGAGTGGTCGAGGAGGACTGTGGATACTAGATTGCTGGAGTCACGGGCATGGTTTACTATGTTTAGAAATGAAAGAAGAGCTGTTACTGTGCTATGGCCAGGACGGAACCCATGTTGTGTTGAGGTGAGGAGTTGGTTATTTGTAAGGAATGGCATTAGCTGGAGGTGGATACATTTCTCAAGAATTTTTGAGATTGGAGATAGATGGGGTTTAGATGGGGTAAGCCTAGAATGGGTCTCCAAGCACCATCCTTTGTGGATATCAGGAACATCCTGGAGTAGAACTCTTTTCCTACATGGGAGGGTGGCACTACCTGAATGGTGCCTTGAGAAAGGAGGGTGGAAATGACCTGGGGAAATAGTTCTAGTTGTTCTTTTGGAGGTTGTGGAATACCCCTGAAGGAGGGAGGAGTCTTCCACACCATAAAGTATCCTTGCAGGATGATGGATAAGACCCAAGAGTTTTCTATTTCCAAGCACAGAGAGAAAGAGAGAGGTGAAGGGACAGAGGTGTTAGTGGTCTGGGAGGCGCATAGTCACAGACTACCTCTCTTATCCTGAAAGGGCTGTTTCTGTGTGGGAGTAGAGGAGGTAGAATTAAAGGTAAATTGTTTTCTAGCATCTCTCTTACCTTTGGAAGATTGGTACCTGGCAGACTTTCTTACAAAGGTGGCCTTGGTAGGGTAGTTCCTCTGAAACCTGGTCACCGGGAGAAACAAAAATATGTTTCAGGTCTTGCAGCTCCTTGCTCTTCTCCTGTAGAGACTTAAAAGAGTTTTGCAGCAGAGGTACCAAATAATGCCCTGTTGTCCAGGGGGGGCATCCATAATTTTTGCCTTAATTTCATCAGGCAAAGGTTGGAGCCTGAGCCAAGAATACCTCCTCAGGACCGACCCAGATGCACCCGCTCTAGCTGATGCCTCCATGGCATCATAGTTGCACTTTATTGAATGCCATGTAACCTGACCTGAAGAGTTAAGGATGGAGGAGATCTTGACCTTAGTGGGACAGACCAGAAGCTCAGAAAGTAGTTTACCAGTGTCCAAGAGAAGGGCCAAGGAATATTTGGCCATATGGCTCTGGTAGTTAATGGCCCTGAAAGCCAGAGTAGCTGAAGTATAAACCTTTTTTCCTATTCTCTTGATGACTTGGTTGTCTTTATCTGAGAGGAGCAAGGAAGTGGAATGTAGCATCTTTGGAGGTCTTGTCTGCAGATACTGAAATGGTAGCAGAGTCTGCAGAGGGACATATGAACAAGAATTTGGAATCTTCCAGCACTTTATAAAATCTGTCTGGCCTTTTTGGGGGCTGGAAGTTGAAAATCAGGTCACTTTGAAGCAGCAGCAAAGTTATCAAGGAAGGCTGGCAGATCAGGAGGTGTGGCAGATGAGCAGGGGGAGTCCCTCTGCAGCAGGTCATAGTACCTTTTTTGGATGTCTGACACCTGACAACAATCCAATTTGAAAAACTCACTCATCTTAAAAATGGTTTCCCCAAGTGAGGTGTCTCCCCAGGGGAATCAGTGACATTAGATTCTTCTTCTGGAGAGGCATACCCCAAAGGAGAAGAAATTTGGGCTGAATAAGCCAGATATTCGTCCCCAGAAGAATCCTCATCATCTGAGGAAAACTTCTCAGAAGTCCTCTTTTGTGGAGTAGAGGGAGAAATGGAAGGAGAATGGAGATAGAGAGATGAGGACTGTCTCAGGGCCATAAAGGCATTAAACAAGCCTTGGAAAAAAGCCTGCCATTCCGTAGGTTGTTTTTGAAGGGGCAGTAGAAATATGTTTTGTTTTAATTTTTTTCTTTTTAGGAACCTCCATTTTGTGGAAAGTGGATGGGCCTGACATCTGTCTACACTCTACAGTGTTAGTCTCCCACAATGATTTGGGTAATGCGATGCGGGCCTTCCGTCACAATGAGCCATGGTTCCCCCCTGCATCTGAGTCGGACACCTGCATTTCCCCCGAGGATGTGCTGGTAGGGTCCTTCACGGCCTCCACCCCAGTACCCATCAAAGGAGTGCCTGATGACTCCACATTCACTTTATACCCGACATCATTTTATGACTGACATATGTTCTACTTCTGTGTGACATTACACGTACCTCATAGTAGTACTAGACTTTTGTACACTGGCTGGACATATGAGTTGGCCGGTGGCAGACTTCCTCATGTTTGAAGTACATTTACTGTTTCTCTATACAGTCTGAAACCATAGAGCCCACACTAGTTTCCAGTCATTAGTGACCCTTCCTGTTTCACTAACTTTTTATTAATTTTGTCATTTTTTTCTGTCAGCATAGAGAGAGGTAAATGTGACAGCAGTAGGCATATTTTTGACAAATATAATCATTCTAGCTATTTGTCCTGCCTAGGTCATGATTATAACTTTAGGTAGTGCTCCATTTATATTTTGTCCCTAAGACAGAAGTAGTTTAGCTTGTCTGGAAATGTATTTAGTGAACCAGAGACTTAAGGAGCTTGCTGTAAATAGGATGGCCTCTGAATCATCTTTTTTGGACATCCATCATCAGCTGCAAAAAAAAAGTTAAGAAATCTAAATCTTTAAAGGTTTCTGTTGTCAATTCGGGACAAACATCTCTGTCGAGACGCATGATGAGCCCACAGACTATTTGGCCTCTCTTTGCTCCTGTGGTCATGACCTTCTGGAGGCCAACAAGAAGCAGCATGCAGATGCATACTCTCTGATTAGATGGCCAGCAAGGCCATGTAGGGAGAACCCAGGCTGGTGATTTCTGATGAGCCCAGAAGACATTCCACAGACACTTGTCTGAGAGGCTATCCTAGAAACCCTTATTGAAGTACATCATGAGTCTAATCCTCCTGTCATTATTTTTGCTGCCAATCCTTTAAAAAAAAAAAAAAAAAAAAAAAAGGAACCACAAAATAAAACTTACAGCCATTCCTCTTGCCTGCTTCTCAATCTGATCCACAGCAAAAGTAGTATAATTTTTCTCAATGGCTTACAAGGCCCCATGTCTTTCAAGCCTTCTCATTTTCTTTCTACTTCCCAGAAAAGGAAGAGGAATACTTTAGTGGAAGAGAATTCTTCAAATTCAGGTGTGGAATATTTGACTTATTCCTCTTACATCCAGTCATCAAGAACCCCCCTTTTCACTGTGTGTCAGGGTGTGGTGTCACTTGTCTCTATAGGTTCATAGGTTCATACTAGGCTATCTGCCCAAGGGCATTTATAAGCCTAGCCCATAGTTATGTGGCTTTCGCCACCCCTTTAGTTTGAATAAAACTATGCCTATTATTTTGCTGTGCCTCTGTCAAGCAGTGACACTGAAGTAATCCCTGGGGTATATCTGCGATCTCCCATCCATTGGTCAAGATTCCTCTTGAACAAGGCCAGCGAGGTGCTCTGCCTCACATGTACTGGGATTTTGTTCCACAGCATAGGGAGTTTCTGGGTGATGAATCTGTCCCTCCAGCACGTTCTATTAATAACCGTGTCAAGGTTTAAGTCTCCCGCCCTTGTGGTTCTGAGGGATCTAGATTTTTTGAGGTGAAGCATATTCATCAAATCTGGGTTTGACATGGCCTTATATGTCAGGCACAGGTCACCTCTGAGCAAGCGATATGAGACTGAATAGAGCTGGAGTTCTTTCAGTCGGGCAGCATAAGACATATTTTTGAGACCCTTTATCCTTTTGGTGAGGAACTTTTGGGGCCTTTCCAGCTGCTGCAGGTGTCGGGTCAGATACATTCCGAGTGGGGCATTGTACTCAATCATAGGTCTAATGAGTGATGAGTACAGGGGGACGATGACCTCCCTTGATCTAGATGTGAATCCCTTCATGATCAGGTGGGCAATGTAGAAGGTTTTCCTAACTACTTTAGCAACATGAGTTTCAAACGAAAGGCTACTGTCAACCTGGGTCCCCAGATCCCTGATGACTTCTTCTGTGCTCAGTGGATTGCCACCTATATGGTAGCTAGGGGTAACCTTGTTTTTCCCGAAGGGTATGACTATGCATTTCTTGGCGTTTAACTTTAGGCCATGGCTCTGGCACCAGTTATCCGTTTCTGTGAGGCCCTTCTGAAGGATATCTGTGTCAGATGTGTTTTCGACTATGCGCCCAGTTTGCAGTCATCTGCAAACTTTGTCAGCCATAACCCTCCTGTGTTTGCTTGTACTTCAGAAAAGTAGATGCCGAACAAGAGTGGACCCAGGACTGAGCCCTGTGGGACACCACTTGTGACAGGCTTTGAGTCTGACATGGCTCCAGCAACTCTGACCCTGTGGGTTCTGTCACTTAGCCAGTTTGCAGCCCATCTTGTGATGTATGGGTTTACATTCAAGCTGATGAGTTTTTCGATGATACCTGAGTGGGGTATTGTGTCGAAGGCCTTTGCCAGGTTGAGGTAGGCTGTATGGACTGCCTTTCCCTCATCAATGGCCTTGGTGACTGTCTCGAAAAAGTCAACCAAGTTTAGTTCTTGCTTAGAGTTTGTCTGTAATACCACATTATCTGCATACAGCAACTTTGTTCACCTGTCCCAACTTGTTTATTAATGTATTCCATCACTAGTATGAACAGCAGTAGGCTCAAAGCTGAACCCTGATGCATACCCACTGCCATTGGGAGCCCTGCTGTGAGACCAGAAACTGTTCATACTTGAATCATTGGATCTTTGTACATAGCCTGCACCAATTCTACCAATGTTTCTGGGACTTCAGACCACTGCAAGACTGACTGCCCAAATCAGCTTTCTTGATACCTTATCATATGCTTTCTCTAATTCTAGGAATGCATAGCTGGACTGCTTCCTCACATCTAGCTTCTTCTAAAGTATCTGTCTTACTGCAATCATCAGATAGGTTATGCTGCATCCTGATCTGAACTGCTCATTTCCCATCTTACTTTCTACTACTCTGTGTATTCATGTATTAATCATCCTCTCCAGAACTTTCATGCAGTATGATAGGATTTTGATACCTCTGTACTGCCCACAGTTGTGTGTGTGTCCCCTTTGTTCTAGAACACTGGCACTAGTATGCTTATTCTCCGATCAGCTGGGATACTTCTTTCTCTCCATACTGCGTACTGTTAGGAGCCGTTATTCCCCTATCTCACCCAACATCTTGATCACATCTGCTGTGACCTCATCTGAGCCTGCTGCTTTTCCTTGACATCATTTGGCTGTGTCTGGTGCAGTACAGCTTCTGTGGAGTTTTCTTCATTCTGAAACTACTGGAAGCACTCCTTCCATCTGTCTTTGATGTCCTGTGGTCTAGTGAGCAGGTTGTTGCTGGCATCCCTTATGAAGGGTGTGTGACTATCATGTTTATCTTTCTGTCTTTGCCTTGCAACCTGAGTTTATTTGTGCCATCCACCGAGTCACTTTACAGAAGTTGGTAGAGTGCCTCTGATGCCTTGTTCTTTGCTATTGCAACTCCTCTGTTAGCCAACTACTATTCCTTCCTATTCTGGTTTCTCTCTTCTATCTCCCACTTTTTCTTGCACTCCTAATGATTTCCTGTGTTTCTGTATTCCCCCATCAGCATTTCTTATGTACCTTATTTCCATACCTGGCTCTAACAAATATCTGTTCTGTAGCCCTTACACATGCTGTTTTGAGGTGTTTCCATTCTTCAACTCTACCTATTTTCTCTTTTTCTTGAGGTGCAAGAACCCTGAGTAATTCCCTAAGCAGTTGCCTCTCAGATCCTTTCTCCTACAAGATATGAGTCAGAGGATGAAGACCCACTTTCTTCATACCCCCTTTAGAGGAATTGTCTTTGGGTAGTACTATTTTAAAGATGATGCAGCACTTGAAGTGGAAAGAGAAGCAAGTCTCTGAAGTACAAGATAGATGTTATGACATGTTAAGCACATATACTCCTAAGCCTACAGCAATTGCTTCTTTTCTGTATGCTTTGCATGGGACAGCTTATCTGTTTCATTGTCACAAGTCACAGCCCCCTGTTCCAAAAATCCTAATAGGTTTTATAAAGTCCTAGATTCTCTGAGATTATTGCACAAAAACCCTTCCTCAGACCATGCTGTGATTTCAGTGGAATCTGACAGATAATCTAAGCTTTTACCCTCTACTAATAACCTTGTGTAATGACAAGGATAGTAGGGCTATGGGTAGATATGGACAGAAACTGTACACCTCTGCTACATTTTGTTTCCAACCATAAACTACCAGTCCCACTTGACCAGGTATGTGGTGTCTATTTTTGATAAGTAAACTAATTGTATACTTTCTTGACTGATAAAAATGTCTTCATTGTCTCTCTTTAGTTATGCCACACAAGTAAAAAAACATTTAATAAAAGTGGCTATGGTGCTGCTGATGCCTGTTCCAGTGCAGAAACAGCTAAATTTGTTTTAAGAAGACATTCATGCTTATGATTACAATCCTTGCCTGATGATGATAAGGTGATGACGATAAGGCTAAGCTGAAGGATGCACCTGTAGACAAAGAGAGTCTTTTTGGTCCAGCATCTGTTGAAATTTTCAAAAAATTGCAAAATAGAGAAAGAGAGGGTAAATCATGCAAGATTTTCAACAGTGTGATGAAATCTCAATTTCTTAGTGATACAGTTGGAAATGAAAGAGCTCATTTAGCCATTTTATATTTTTTATTGCATTAAAGTTAGTGAATCTAACAGTTGGTGTCTGACCTGTTCCTCTAGTCTTTCATCTTTTTTTGCCTTTTAGATTATGGAAAAGCTCCATTTTTTTAATATTTTAAACATTTTTTTTCTCTTCCCCTGTGCTAAAATGTCAGAGGAATTACCACTAAAAAGCTGGAGCCTTCTTTCACCAAGATCAAAAGTCATGGCAAAAAGATAAAATTATTTTCTAAAAATAAGTGACAGGAGAAACCTAATTTAGATTTAAAAAAACATATGGGATCCTTAGTTGACAAGTCTACATACCTGTAATTACCAGCCTTCCTGAGCTCCCACCTCATACTTCAGACCCTTTCCTTTCTTGTAGAAGAAACCCTTTCAGTCTAACACTTTGGGGAGGTTCTCAACATAATCCAGGAAGGCTATGTGCTAACTTGTAATAGCCCCCTATATCCTTCCAGAATTTCCTGGGTTCTCTGAAACCAAGAATACCCATTTTTGACAATTTTACAAGATCAGTTCCGTCACATCATTACTCAGGATTATTTCTTGTTCTCAGAAAAAGAGGGTACATGGAGACCCATTCTGGACTTATCAGTCCTGAACACTTTCCTAAGACTACCAAAATTCAAGATATCTCTCCAAAGTTATCTTCCTATGATCCCACAAGTGTTCCTTGGTACCTTTGACTTGAAGGACACCTATATTTACATTTCTGTTCATCCAGATCATAGAGAATTCTTAAGATTTTATGCTTTTAGATTTAATTTTCTGTTTTGTGTTTCTCTCTCTGGTCAATCCACAGCCCCAAGGGTATTCACAAGTCATTTAGCCCCTATATTAGCATACCACAGGCTCCAAGGTGTGTGTGTATATGTGTGTGTATATGTGTGTATGTATGTATGTATGTGTACATACATACACACACACACACACACACACACACACATATATATATATATATATATATATATATATATATATATATATATATATATATATAAACACACATACATATAAACCCTTATATACAGTATCTTGTGATCTAGGCTACTGAAAAACTCTACAGGATCTGTAATTCATTATGGATATTTTTTCTTTTTCTTTGCCTAGGTTTCACCCTAAACCTGAAGAAGTCTACCTAGTAGCATTCACAGCATCTAGCTTTTCTAGGATGCCAGTTGACCACTTCTTGTATGATAGCATTCTTCCCTCTGGAGAAATAGCTTCTGATCTTTACTTTCTCCCAATCCCTTCTGTTATTAGAAATGACCTGCAAGAGAGAGAGATTTTGAGAGCCCTAGGGTTAATCACTTCAATGGTATATATTATTCTATTTCCCATACTTAATATGAAGAAGATTCAGTGGTACATAAAGTCATTTTGGGCACAGCATTGTCACCCTAGTTCATAATTACTTTTTTTCCCTTGTAAAGAAGGAGCTTCATTGATGGATCAACCAGATATCAGTCTGTTTTTCTGGTTTCTGCTTCCCATCAGAAAGTTTCCACAGATGCTTCAGAACTGGCTTGATGCATCTGTTCTTTGGGTATAAAAGTCCAAGGAGTATGGCCAAATCAAGAAAGGACAAGTGAAAGTATGTAAATATTAAAGAAGGAAAAGCCCTTATCCTGGTCTTTCAGATCCTTTGCCACCTTTGGCCTCTAGGAACCTTTCAAATATTGACAGGTAATACATTAGTCGTGGTATATAAAGAAACAAGTGGGAGCAAAATCCTATCATCTGTGAATATTATCAATGAGGGCTTGAAAAATTATTGTTCATCACAATGTGTTTCTCCAAGCAATTTGCTGTCCATCAGACATGAACTTAATATCGTATTACTCAAGCAGATTCATGGCAGACACACATGAATGGATTTTAAACAGAGAATTCTTTCAGATTGTTTTTCAGTGGGACTCCCATGGATCTACTTTTTGCCTCCACTCTGACTAAGCATTTCAGACGGTTCTACTCCAGAGTCCCATGCTCACAAGCATTGAAGACAGATACCTTATCAACCTCTTGGAAGGGGAAATTAATTTATGCCTTAACTCCTTTTCCCCTAATCACAAACATCATTCTGAAAATCAAGGAGAACAGACCAAAATATGTTGTTGGTTGCCATCTTTTAGCCCAAACAAAATTGGTTCTCCTTTCTTTTTCAGCAATCACCAAAAGTTACCCCACAGGATGGACTTATAGACACAGCTAATGGGCTGTCTCTTTCATCCATATTGGCAATTCTCAATTTGGCAGTTAGGATCATAGGCTTTTGATACCTTTTAGTCACCTCCTACAGGTAGTAAAGGAGGACAGAAACTCTACGACAAGAGCATCTTTCCAAATGGAATAAATGTTCAGTTTGATAGTAAAAGACAGGAGATGACTCATATCAACTGGTTATTTATATTATCCTTGCATACTAATATGAGGTGCTCAAAACTCAAATGTCATACTCTTGTATTAAAGCACATTTGTTAGTCATTTCTGTGTATCAATGGATCCTCCTTTTTTTTCATGTTATGAGATCAAACAATTCCTAAAACGTGTCCTTCATATCAGGTCTCCCCGAAAATCTGTTCCTCTTCCTTTGATCTGAATTATGTATTAGAAAAGTTAACTTTTCTCTCTCCATTTGAGCCTGCTGCTTCTAATTATTTGAATACTGTATGTGTAAGACAGTTTTGTTGACTTCTGCTAAAAGAGTCTTGGAGTTACAAGCACTTATGACTTCTCTTTCCTTCCTGATGACTGGGTTACTCTTAGGAAAAAAATAAATTCTACAGGAAATCAGACCAGCAGTATGCTATGAAGGTAAAACAATGGGTTTTCCCATATCAAATCAAACTCACTGGATTTCTTTTGCTATATCGTATTTATACTTTTCATGGGAAATCCCTCTAAGGCCAGATCAAAGCTCATTCCATTAGGACTGTTGCCACTTCTAGTGCTTTTTTAAATGTCTAGACTATACCTGTTTTAGAACCAGCTATTTGGTCTTCCATTCACACCTTTATTAAGCATTATAGATGCTTTTTTTCTAGGGCATGAACTGATTGTGTCAAATCCATTCTTCAAGGTATTGCAGACCCCAGTTCTGTACCTCAGCACTCCATCCATTCAGTGTAAAAGCTTTAAGTCTTCTCACTAGTCAGCAATACTGCGACAGACATCAAATAAAAAACACTGTACAGTTTTGTAAGAACTAACTGTAATAATAGATGTCTTATTAGGTCTGTTTTGCAGTATATGCATCCTCCCTGCTTCACCCTTTTTCATTTCCTGTTCTTTGGCAGTGGTGGACCTACTCTTTCCTCTCTTTACCCTGCTGACTTGAGTCCTTTTCTGAGCCTTTCTGGGACAAGAAGGCTCTGAAGAACTTTGTAACCATGTGCCCCTTATGTACTAAAATATATTCTTGCGCACAGGTTACAGGTATGATATATGGTAAGAGAGCAAGGCATCCAAGCTTTGTATACTTACTGGATGTGTGGCATCTTTAGCAGGATAGTTCTCACTAGTTAGCAGTACTGCAACAGTAGTCTGGATATCTAATGTTATGGTAAACTCTTTCTTTCATCCTAATGGATTATCCTTAGTTCCTTCCATTAAAAGTGCCAACACGTTTTAAGAATTTCTTTTTAAAATTGTTCCCAAGTTATGATTGTCATGAAATAAATTTAGTGTCTCTGTGCTCACCAGTTTCATCACACTGTGATTCTTGCTTCTCCCTATACTGGTTGGGTCAGTCCTATGACCTTTCATCTTGTAGAAAATGTAGGTTTCAGCAAGGTCACCTGATTGTACTGTCAAGAAAATCATAATGCATTCCTTACTAAAAGTCATTTGAACTGAGAAGTGTCTTAGCCTTTCAGGTATTCTCCAATAGAAAAAAAATGTTGAAAAACATTGAAAGAAATCCTAAAGAGACAATAGATATTTATGAGTATGATTGCACAAAGACAAAAAAAAAAACACAAGAATAGTTGTCTGAATGAGCTTAATTGCAAAGTTGCCTTGAGGCCTTGTTTAACACCTCCAAAATCAGCTAGAGCTTTGTGTCCTTAAGCTGTCTGTTTTGACCATACCTGTGTTTTGCACAAGAAGGTGTGTATCCTTGGACTTCCAATATGGCTGCACAGTGATTAACAGTATACCTTCAACTCTAAAAGAGTGAGAACAGAAACTGAGAAAAAGGAATGCCATTGAATTTTTTTTGTCAAAATTGATTTACAGGCTAGTAAATAGACTGCCTGGATGCCAGCAAAGAAGAAATTTGGAAAACCTGAAAGAAAATCAACCAGAAAAGGTGAAGAGAAAACACTTTTTGGGAAGGATTCTGCAGCTGTTCAGCAAAAAGCAGTTCAAGCTTCGGTTTTGGTTCAAGAGATGGCTTCCAGTTATTTAGAGAAAAATATGTAGTCAGAGATGATTAAAATAAATGAAACAGTGAAGGACTATATCAATTCAAACAACAAAAGGCTGTAAAAAATGTAGAAGAAACTTTAACCATTCAGATGAACTGATAAAAACTGCAAAAATGTGATGGTGACATGAAAAAAAAGCTCGCTGAATATGAGGTTTCTCAAGAAGAACTACTTAAAATAGTGGAGTTAGAGGACAGAACTTGCAGAGAAAACCTGAGATTTTCTGCTGGAAGGAACAGACCATTCATTTTATGAAAATAAACACCTGGACTGGGATTCCACAGCATAATTTGTTAATAGAAAAGATATATCAAGTGTATGCTCCAAACCTGGCCATGAGAAAGCAGCCAAGACCTATATTAGTAAAATGCAATCATGCCAGCAGAAAAAGTCGATTCTGACAAAATTGTGGCAGAAGACAAAAGTATTAAAAATTTGAGACTGCAGACTGTAGAAAATGATTGTTCACTCTACACCAGGTACAAGAGAAGCACATTTATCCCAGTAATCAGGGAATGTTGAGAGGCAGGTCTGAGATTCAAGCTGCTGTGTCCATCTGCCTTCAAAGTGTTTTTCCTGGAGGATCACAACCATTTTTAATGCAGAACAGACTAAGGAGGAAATAAAAAATGTATCCAACAAAAAGTGAGTCAATAACCAGAAGGGAACTCTACTTCTCATTTTTCTGAGGGTGCGGTTCATAGAGAGACTTTCACAGTGAAACATTTTCCAGTGTTCCAAAGGGAAATGCTTGAGAGACAGAAAAAAGCACAAGAGTTGACTAGAAGAATCTATAGTGATTGGACTTGAAATAGAGTCTGGTATTAGAAGACCAGCAACTCTGAAATTAGTGAATAAATGGAAGACTATAAAGCATTTTATCACATTTGTGAGATATGGTTTTGCAAGAAAAAGTGGCTGAAAAACACTGGAGTTTTGCTAACTTTGTTAAACTTGTGGGTGGACTGTAAAGCATATACCCACTTTATATCTCTATGTTTTGAAGGGCACTAAAAGGGAAAAACTAACAGTAGGTAAAATAAAGTTTTGTTGTTAATATTTGTATGAAACATTTCACAATATAAACTGCATTTTATATACAGTAAAACAGTTTTGTGAAGTGTGTAGTCAGGGCTAATTTAAATGTCTTTTTAATGACTGTTCAATAAGATATTAAAGAAAACAAGTACTTTTTAGTTGTAAGAAATATAGGTTTCACAGTATAATGAGAAAACAGACTGGGCAGAAACAAGTTTAATGTTTATATACTGTGATCTTGGGATGATAGGGTGGGGGTGGGGTGTAAAAGTGCACTGATTATGTTATATGTGGAATTAGAATATTTTCTCTCTTTATTTTACAAGGGTGAATGTATAGATTACTCCCTAATATTTTAAACAGGTGTTTTCTGTAAACATGTAGGCTTTAAAAATAAGACAAAATGATGAAAGCCATGAAAATGCTAAGTTGTTTACAACTGCAGAGATACCAGCTTGTTTGTTTTCCACTGACAAATGTTCAGTGGTGTCAAGATGTCTGCAGCTGAGGGCAGCTGTGCATTCCAATCTGAGTGACATTTACAAAGACTAATTGCTGATGGAAATGCAAAATTTAAAGGTACAATGGCAAAGCAGTTCAGTGAAAAAATTAAGTCTGAACTTATGGGAACCGAATAATAGGTAACAACCTCCTTAGCAGTCTTAATACTTAAATGCAGTTAATAGAATGGTGTACAATTTAGTTTTATTTAAAGATAACCAGTGCAGTTTTTCTTAGAGGTAAAAGTAAATGTCTTGTGAAAGCATACACACTGTTTTTCATATCTGGGAGGGGAAGAG
Organism: Protopterus annectens; assembly: GCF_019279795.1. Lineage (NCBI taxonomy): Eukaryota > Metazoa > Chordata > Ceratodontiformes > Protopteridae > Protopterus > Protopterus annectens. Next base: position 834,584,027 of record NC_056727.1, on the reverse strand, counting down.
AGAGAGAGAGAGAGAGAAGAAAAGAACAGAACAGACAACGATCAGTGTAAGTGGGTGCACAGGCTGTAGCATGTGCTTTAGAATGTGTAACCTTAGCTTTAGATTAAATAATGCCTGTCAGTGCAGCCAGCAATTTGGGTGTTCCCTTCTAGAGGATTACACTTCATGTTTTGAAGGTGTACATATTTTTGAGAGTTTGATACCAGTTAACAGGGGATGAGGGTGATTAGTTTTTTGTGTGAGGGTTTCATTAAAATAAAAACCTGAAAACTGTTACATATTTTCAAATGGTTATAAAAAGAAAGAAATGTACCAAATATTAGCCTGACAAGCATTAGTATATGTATGTAACACAAAAGCATTCAAAAAACTATTATATATATAGGTGGGGACAGTAGATGTTTAACATTATTACTGTGCTGTCCCTATAATCTTGGAACATGAATGGCCTTACATGTTTAGATAAAAATAAAAGAATATTGAATTATATTAAGAAATGCAGAGTGCAAATATTGCTGCAGGGGAGACATTTGGAAAGAAATGAGCATGTGAATTTGACAAATAGAAGATTTCTGAATGGATAGTCAGCACAAAATCAGGGACAGAGAAAAGCAGGAATAATTACACCAGTTGCTAGAAGGGCTCCAATATTGGTAGATGAGGGAAAAAGACAAAAAAATGTAGTTTTGTAGTAGTAAAGGGCAATTGGCAAGGGGAGAGCAATACTATGGTAAGTATTTATATTCCATCAAAAACTGCTGATGCTTAAGAACATTTTGGGAGAAATATCCAGCTTTCAGCAGGCACTATTTGTAGGTGAGGACTGGAATTTGATTTGCAATAGTGAGGTGTATCAGGGGGCCTAGAAGGGACGATATAACAAAAGAGGGTAGATTCCTGAAAAAAAAAATTATAAAAATATTTGCTATGGAAGATGTGAATTCAGTAGTAGGAACTTATAATTTACATATTATTCCCCAAGGTACAATAACTGGACCAGACAGTATAGAAATTATGTTTCAAAGGAACAAGTGCATTTAATTGAAAGGTTTGACACACATCCAGTAACTATTTTTGATTATGCCCTAATAAAACTAAGATAAAAATGCAGGTTAATGAAGTAAAAATAAGACACTGGTGCGCCCCTCAATGTGTAGTGTTGATGTACAACTAAGCAAACTCTTGTTGAGATTGTGGTACAGTGGGGATAAGGGAATATTCCCTTTTACCCACTGTAGTGTGATCTCGGAGTTAGAATATTAAAGTAGGGGTGTGTGGGGGGTTTGCCCCCTGCATAATCATATTTAGTGGGGTTTTTTTTAGTTTTTATTTTTCCACGAAAGTGCATTTTCGATATAATGCACTTTCATGGAAGTCAGTTATCGGAAGTACGGTTCGACCATTATGATGTGGTAATCAGGAAGAGTTCACTATATTTGCAGATGATATTATTTTATACCTGATAAATCTAGAAAGGAACATCTCAGTGTTATGGAACTTTTTGAAACCGCTTCAAGTCTTTAGGGGATAAATAGTTAAGATAAAACAAAGGCAATAGCTGTAAATTATGTACCCACACACAAATTGGTTCAACAAAGGCTCCATTTCTCTACTCTCAATGCATCTGTCATCCAGTATGCAGATGACTCTACATTAATTTTTACAGCTTCCTCACTACAGGAACTTCACACATTAACTCAGGAATCTTTCCTCTCTATTCAAATATGGCTATCCAATACACAACTCATACTAAACCCTGCAAAAATCAAACTACTACTCTTCAATCCCACCAGGCCTACCTCATCAACCTGTACCTTTAATATCATGTCCAGTAACAAAACTACTATCTCTCCCACACAGCACACCAAACTCCTGGGCATTGAGATTGATAATCTAAGATTTGATGTTCACATTTTCCAGACCATCAAGAAAGTTTACAAAAAAAACTAGGTACCCTCTATAGAAATAGACACTTCCTTACTCAACAAACAAAAGCAGCTATAGCCCAAACTCACCTTATTTCTACCCTCTTTTATGCCTCACCTATTCTCACCAACCTTAGAAAAGCAGACCTATCTAAGCTTGACTTCTACTACAACAGAATTGCTAGATTTGTCTGTAACTCTCCATTTAGATCTCATCAGTGTTCATCTTTGAAGCAGCTCAACTGGTTGGAACTCCCTCATCTCCTATGTTATAACCAACTCTCTCTGGCCCATAAAATCCTATATCAACCAGAAAAAAACCCTGCATTACAAGACCTGCTTCACCTCCACACCAACAAGAGAACTCTTCGCTCCAGTAACAAACTTATTTTCATTGGAATTAATTCAAATAATTCAGCAGGTGATGCCCTCTTTTCTAATTATATGTCTAAAATCTGGAACACTCTGCCCTGTAACATAAATACAATCACTTCATTCACACAGTTTAAAAAAGCATTAAAGTTACATCTCATTAATAACTGGCTATGCTCTTGCATTACACCCTCCCCTATGCTGGACCCTCTTCTACCTTTCTATTTATACTCCCAAGATGCATGGTTAGGACTATATTCTATGACTATATAATTACATAATTAAAAAGATTGATGTTATGGGTTTGACTCTTACAAGCTTATGAAGCTGATGTTCTGCATGTCTCTCCAGCAAATACCTTGATGTTTATTTTATTTTAACTAATGACTCTACTCTTGTATTACTTCTTTGTCTTACTAATTGTGACTCCTATATATGTACTGACCATCAGTTAAGACTCTCTACATGTCTGTATTTTTTTATGTTCAAACTTTGTATTTTTATTACTTGTTAATTATGTGTGTGGAGCTTTTCTTCCCAGGCCTCCACTGAAAATGGACGGGTCCAGTGGACTATTCCAGTTAACAAATGTTAAATAAATAAAAAAATAAATAAATAAAACAATATCCATATTTATGAGGACATGGTAAGATGAAGTATTTGAGTATGGATTAAAAATGGCTTCTAGTATGGCAGCTAAGGATATGTGGGAAGAGACTAAACAAAAGATGATACTAAAATTGAGAAACTGGAAACTTATTTATGGATATGGATTGTAAGATAGAAGCAGTGAAAATATGTTTAGTCCTTTTAGTCTTGTATAAGGGTCAGGCATACTTTTATGAACCTGAGGAGAAGTTGTGGTCAATAATTAATAAAGATTTGAAGGAATTTATCTGGGAGGGAAATAGGGCAAGAGTTAAGTGGGATAAGTTGATCCTTGCAACAGAACAAGTTTGTTTAAGTTTACCTGATTTAAAGGGATATTTTAGAGCAACACAGTTAAGGCTCATATACATAACACAAACAGAAGGTTGTAATCCGAAGTGGAAAGAGATAATGAAGCAAGGGGGAAGTTCAAGAAACAGAGAGAGAAGGGGGGGGGGGGTTGGATGCAAAACCTTAAAGAGAATAATAACCATACAGAATATTATATTATAAGGTAGCAGAACGTATTCTAAAAACTAAGCCAGTATGAGAATGAAGAAAGGAGATTTTGCCAATAGGATGACTTCAAGCAGGGATACAGAAAATAGCTGGACTTTATACTGGAGAAACCTGGCAAAAGAACTGAACTAAGACATTGGGAGCAAATAACTGAAGCAGGAAAACATTTTAAATCACTGTTTATCTGTAAGCCTCTTGCATCCTCCATGCAGTGTGTGCTCACCATTATTTTCTGAATATCGGCAGTCCAACAGCATCAGTGCTCACTGCTGATATCTATCGTATATCTTTGCTGCAATTATCCACATTTTAACAATTAATTAAACAATACTTTCCCTTAATTTTGAGTTAAATTACCTTCTTGCTCAGTTAATATCTTGCAGTTACTGATACTTTTCTGCTGTAATCGGTTCTCTTGCTCTAGAGATGAGCACAAGGTAAATCCACAAATTCTTAACAGCATGTTACAGCAATGTGACTGGAACCCAATAAAAACTCAGTTTTTCAATACTACTTTTATGAATGTTCTAAATATACTAGCTCCCATTAGGAAACTTAGAACTAAAGTTAACTATGCCCCTTGGCTAAATAGACAACAAAAGCCTTACCAAAAGCCAGAGACAATGCCTGAAAGAACTGGAAAAAGAATGACACTACCCAAGAAAGACAAAAATATCAACAACTTCAGAATCAGGCCAAAAAACAAACAAAAATGGATAAACAAAACTACATCCTAGATATCCAAAACAAACATTCCAAAAAATCCCAAAAGTTCTGGCAGGCTATCAATTCCCTTTTAAAACCCGGCAAAACTACCACCCCAGCTCACAACACCAATACTGATAATGACAGCATAGCTTCTCAATTTAACCATCACTTCACAGAATCTATTCTCTCATTATCTACTCAGCTATCCAACAATAACTCTAAATTCACCCCAACTATAGATCAAAATAACCTACCCACCTTTATACTCTCACCTCTACCAACCTCCACAGTTAGAAAACTACTCTCTAAACTAAAACCCACTACTCTCACAGTAGGCTGAAATTAATTCTGTTATAAATATGCTGAAAGAAAAAGTTTGCTTGAATATATGTATAGAGTTTAAAATGTGCATTCATACTATATGTATAACAGACAGGCTTACCCACTAATTTCCTAAAATTAGCTCTAGAGTCGCTAGCCTACCCTGTCTCAATTCATATAAACTGTTCTATACAAGAAGCTTACATACCCCAACTATGGAAAGTGTCATATATAATTCCCCTTCACAAAGGCAGCAACTCCTATGAACTGTCAAACTACTGCCCCATTGCTATCCTATCCCCCCTTTCCAAGCTCCTGGAGAAATGTATTCACACCCAGGTAATGCACTAAACCTCACATAATCTCCTCTCCCTCACACAGCATGCCTTCCGCCCAAACCATAGTACAACTACTGCTCTTCTCTCCTTTAGCAACCAGTTTAACCAACTAAGAAACAACATCAACTTTGTATCAGCCATATTCCTAGATCTATCAAAAGCATGTGATATTGTCTCCCATAACCTAATCTTAGACACTTTATTCACCATGTCCTTCGCACCCTCCACTACTTCCTGGTTCAAAAACTATCTCTCTGATAGAAAACAATCAGTCAAATGGCAAGGTGTGCTATCACCTCTACTACCAACCACTATAGGCGTTCCTCAAGGATCAATACTGGGTCCTCTACTATTCACCATTTTCACTAAGAAACTTCATACCTCCACCCTGCGTGCATCACTTATACAGTACGCAGATGACTCCATACTAATCTGCTCAGCCCTATCCATAACCACTCTTCAAAAGCTTACCCAAGAATCCTTCTGCTCCATGGAACAATGGATTACTGATATAACTTATTTTAAACCTCAACAAGACCAAATTTCTCCTTTTTACCCCCAATAAATCCCAAACCACACCTCTTTCCTTCTCTATCACCTCCAAAAATGACACCACAATCTCCCCCTCCCCATACTAAGCTCCTTGGTGTTGAAATAGATAAGGATCTTCACTTTGCTGTCCATATCTCTCAAACCATTAAAAAGGTACATAAAAAATTAGGAACTTTATACAAACACAAACAGTTCCTATCAGACCAAGCATGAATCTCCCTAGCCCAAACCCACCTTTTGTCTACCCTAATGTATGCATCACTAATCCTAATTCATATCAGGAAAACAGACCTAGACAAACTCGAATCATGTTACAATAAAATTGCAAAATTCACCAATAACTCCACTTTTCAAAGTCATCACTGTCTTGCCCTAAAGCAACTACAGTGGTTAAAACTCCCTCAGCTAATTAGTTATCACCAACTAGTACTCACCTTCAACATAATAAGGAACCCCCACAAAACCCTAGCCCTAAACCAACTACTAAGCCAATATTCAGCAAACTTTCCTCTATGCTCATCCAACAAAACCCTGCTCTGCATATCCAAAGCCAACAATACTGCAGGGGAAAGCTCTTTTCTCTCACACCGTTAGGGAATGGAATAACCTCCCCCATATCTCATCAGCACCATCCATCTCACTTTCAAAACGTCACTTAAGTCACACCTCTTGCAGTCATGGCTCTGTCTTTGCATCACATAAATGCTTTCCTGATCTCCTCCAAATCTTGCCACCCTCTTCTCTTCACTGCTTACCATCTCTAATATACAGTACTCTAATACTCCCGTACAGGGCCTACTACCTTGCAAATGATTTTATCTTGTGAGATGTCTCCTTAATGGCATCAATTTTTTATTGTATCAGTCAATGTGTGCTTTGATCTACTAATACTGACATACAGGGTCTACTGTGTATAAGCTAAGCTTGTTTAGAACAAACTAATGTATGATATATCTCTTTGATTGTATATACACCACTGTACAGAATTGTTTTTTTTTTTTGTTGAAGTTGCGTTGTTATGGAGCTTTTCTCCCCGGGCCTCCGCTGTAAATGGACCTCGTTCCAGTCAGAGTTTCCCAGTAAACAAATGTAAAATAAATAAAAATAAATAAATTAAAATCCTACCTAGAAAGGGATTCTCTATACTTTTAATATTTTCAGAATATCAGCATCAGACCAACAGCCATCCATTTTTACCAGTGCTTACTGCTGACATCTGTCATATCTCTCTGCTGCAATTACACTCCCACATGGAAAGGGATTCTCCACACTGTTAAGTGTGTTCTTCCCTGGGATCTTCATTCAAATTAAACTACTTTTTTATTTTAGTTAGATTTGCTGGTTGTGAACTTTTGTGGTCTTCACACTAGCCAGGACAATTTCTCTTGGATATCTCCCCCCCCCCCATTCTGCTATATATTGGCATGCTTTTGTCCCTTTAAGCCAGCAACCGCAGCAAGTGATTTAAGAATTTGGCAGTATTATTTCTTACCTAATGCATACTGTTTTAATGCAGTCTGCCAGCTCACAATTTGTACATATGTATTGTCTTAGTTTAATAGTAGTCCATTTCCTTATTTATGTGAAGACGGACTTTGTACTAAATCACTTATTTTGAAGTTGAAATCTCCTTCATTTTTCTCTTGGTGGCCTGATGTTTATTGCAGTCAAATTTGGGTTTTATCCTGTTCAAATTCTTCCTTCCACTGATTGTTTCCGAAGTCAGCTATTATCGACTCAGTCCTACCCAGTTTTTTCACCCTTGTTTCGCTCGGGCTCACTCTGCTTCCCTACCCTACCCCCAATTTCCACCTACTCCCACATAAACTAATTTTATACAATAACCAGATCAATCACCTCTGAAAAAATTCTTTTAATTTGCGTGCTATGCTCCTATGCCTGCTGGATCCAAAATTTTCCTAAGACACACAGTTTTGCTGTAATGTTTACTGCTGAATCAGAGACACAGAGCTTTGCATGACTCCATCTGTAGTCTATTTAAAGCCTTTTAAATTGCACACTGATAAAGAAATATATTTTGCAGCTATAAGCACAGTTACAGATAACTTAATTTATAACAAACCACATGTAGTCTGTCAGATTTGTAGCATATATTTACAAAGTTTTCCTTCATTACAGATATGAATGATGACTTCTACAAAATACCTCTCTCTATCCTTCTCTCACATAACTGAATTACTCATGCACACAGATTGTTATTTCCTCTTGGTATGTTTTTCTGGCCTTCTGTGGGAAGTCACATAATGTCTGTTTTTAGACTTTTCTATTGTCCTTTTGTGATTTAAGCACTTTTGCTGATGTGAGGATGCCATTCTGAAAGGAAACATGTATATAAGCTGTTCCTATAGAAAAAACACCATGTATTGCTGAATTTATAAAAAAGGATGTCTGTTTATTTGTTCTGCAAACATGAGAAAATCATGTAATGGTTGTTTTCCAATATTGCTTTGTTAGGCATTTTCTTTTTGATGCTGTAAAGAGAAGCCTGTCTGTTATACATATAGTATGAATGCACATTTTAAACATATATTCAAGCAAACTTTTTCTTTCAGCATATTTATAACAGAATTAATTTCAGCCTTATATTCATAATATCTAACAACCTCCTTCTAGACCTCCCTGCCCTGTCTTATACTCCAATTAACTCTCTCCTCATCCTACATAACTCCTCCTCTTTTTATAGCCTTCTTTCTAAACTTCTCCTTTCTTAACTTAGCTCCTCCCTCTCCTAAGACTTCCTCCTACCTCTGATATCACTTCTGTCTACCTTTTGTAATTACAGAATCCTTCCCTTACTACTTTTCCTCACTGCCTAACTCTCCTTGCCACATCACCTCAGCTCCATATTATAACTTGTCTTTTCTTGTCACTTTTGAACTAAACCTTCACTTAGCAGCATTCCTGCTCCTCTCTCCCTTTTCTCTCTTTTATTTCTACATCCTTACTTCTCCATCCTTAAAATGTTGATCTCTTCTGCTACTCTCAAACTTGACCTCCTTTCACACAACCTTTCTCTCAGGTATATATCTCTCCTACTCTAAGTGACTCACCTTCTAACTTACTGACAGTACATTCCTTTGAAATGAATCTCTCCATATTCAACTATCCTAACCCACTCACTCTGAAAATCAAATGTGTCCTTCACATATCTTTCCCCCTAAAATGCAAACCTAAATACCTAACCTTATGCTCTATGATTCCTACTCAAACATATCTCCATAACACTGTTCCTTTCTGGAGACATTCAACACTATTCCTTTCTGGAGACATTCACCCTAACTCTGTCCCTCTCAGTATTAACTCTGCTGACACTGTCCACCCATCCCCCAACTCTCCCTCTAAACTTTTAACACTTTACTTCCTTAATATATGCAGCATTCTCAATAAAGTTACTGAATTACACTCTTGGATTGCTCATCACTCTCCTGATATAGTAACTGAAACATGGTTTAAACCTCACAACACTAACATTGAAATCACTCCCCCTGGTGCTGGAACAATTATACTCCATACCAACCAACTTAACTTTCTCTACCTTTAAACCAGCAGAATGCCTAATAGTCAACTGTAATCTTAATGCACACAAATTGCTTACTGTTGCCACAACTTATATTCCACCAGGCAATAATATTCCCTTACTTGAACAAATACTTTTCTGGTTTACTCAGTACATTATTAATGAAACTATAATCCTAGGTGATGTCAACATTGACTGGCTAACCCTCACTCATTACTCTCCAAACTCTTCCATAAATCTTTATGGCTTCACCCAATGCATCACATCCCCTACTCACCATAATAAGTCTTCCAAGAATGGCACAATTCTGGACTTGATCCTTGCCTAACTTGATCCTCTAATCCTAACCTTTATCATAACTCCATATGACTACCTGATTCCCTTAGTGACCATACTCCCATATGCATACAAATATACACCTACAATACTGTAAATCACACAAATACAATGAACATTGGACTCTCTAACTTCAACCCTTAAGTATCTAACAACATACTCTCCTCCATAAACTGGTCTTTCCTGCTCCACCTTCCCCTTGGTGAAGCAGTGCACACATTCAACACTATATTCCTTGAAACTCTTAATGCTCTAGCTCCCCCTAAAAAAGTCAGAATAAAATCCCAGTCTGCACCATGGCTATCCAGGGCTACTCACTTTATAATGCTGGATAGAAACAAGGCTTGGAAATACTGGCTAAAATTCAAAACCCAGCTTCACCTTCAAAACTACAAACATTTCTGTAACCTCACTAAAAAGCATGTAATCAGTGACAAAAAAAATACCAAAAACCTCTATCAAGCCACCACAAAAATCCCTCCAAATTTTTGGTACAATGTAAATAAAATTCTCCATCTTGGAAACCCTAATTACCTAACTCTTGTCCTTACAATACTCCCCTGGAAAGAGCCTCCAGTTTTCACTCTTTCTTCATTGACTCCATCACTAAATTAAGCCATAATAGCAACACCATTAACCTCCCTCATTTCACCCCCCCTCCATCACCTATAACAACTCCTTTTTCACTCAAATCCTTCCCTACTATCTACATACAATCTCTTCTCAACAAACTCTAACCATGATCTCCCTCAGTTGACAACTTACTCCCTTCCTAAAAACTCTGCTAGCTCTTTAGCTTACCCTGTCTCCATCTTACTTAACCAATCTATCCAAGAATCTTATGTCCCGTCTGTCTGGAAACAATTTTATACTATTCCCATCCACAAGGGTAGGCACTCCAATGACTTATCTAGCTTTTGCCCCACAGCTATTCTTTCCCCCTCTCAAAGTTACCAGAAAAATGTATCCATTTTCAACTTCTGGCTTTCCTCCTGCAGGAAAGTCTACTCACACCCACATAACATGGCTTCCGTCCTAACCATAGTGCAAACACTGCTCTAATTACACTATTGCACAAGCCATAGACAACAACAAACTCATCTGTCTATTCCTTGACCTCTCCAAAGTCTTTTATACTGTCTCCCACCCACTACTCCTTACCAAACTAGCTGAACTTAATATCTCCAGCCTACCCTTACATGGTTTTCTAGTTACCTCCCCATTAGGCAGCAATCTGTCAAATGTCTCTCTTCCTTCTCCTCCTTTCTCCCCGCCACTGGTATACCCCAAGGTTCCATCCTTGGACCATTAGTATTCAACATCTTTACCAATAGTCTTCATACATCCTGCTCCCACTGCAATCTCATACAATATGCTGATGACTCCACTATCATCGATACCTCTGACAATATCGCTTGACCTCCACTTGAAAATTGGCTTAACAATCAGTTTATACTTAACCCAAAAAAAAATAAACCTCCTATTTCTAGCTAAGTCTCTTTTCCATCATAAAACATCATTTACCATCTTATCACTTAACAACACTGTCATAAGCATTGAAACACACACTAAGCTACTGGATATAGTCATAGATGACCAACTTAAATTTGATTTGCATGTTTTAAACTGTATAAGACCCATCAAAAACTAGGGCTACCTTACAGAAATAAAAAATACATTACAAATAACTCAAGACTTTCTCTTGCATATGCCTTTCTCCTTCCCACTCTTCTCTATGCCTCCTTTATCTTGACCAACCTACAAATCTCTTTAGAGGCCAAGCTTGAACTAACCTACAATAAAGTTGCCAGGTTCACCACTAACCAACCTTATAACTCTCACCACTGCCTTTCTCTATGAACTCTACATTGGCTAGAACTCCCTCAGTTACTCTTACTTCTCCAACTGTCCATGATTCACTTCTTCCTTAATCCCTGTTCTTGCTCTGCCATTTATTTCTTATATCCTGTTACTCTCCCTCCCACTCTCTTCGGAGTTCTGATCAGTATCTCATATATCCATAAGTCAAAAACAGCAGTAGGACAACAGGTATATAGCTACTCTGTTGCACTATCCTGGAACAAACTTCCAATGAACTTTAGAAATCAGACCCATACTCATACCTTCAAAAAACTATTTAAAAAAAACTTGCAAAATTCCTGGATTCGTTCATGTCAGTAGCCCTGTTTAACATCCTTCTAGCATCTGTTTCTGTCTACTTATTTCTTCTTCCTTCTCTACTCATCTTAACTCCTCTTATCACCTCCTTTCTTTTCCTCCTGGCTGTATACTCTCACTTCCTGACACCTTGTTTTTCTACCATCTATGTCTATCTTGTAACCACTTCTACAATTTTTGGCTACTTCATCCCTTCCTACTTAGATCCACCTTATATCAAACTACATAGCTTTATTGACTCATTTACCCTAACTTCCAAGATGTAGTCTATGTATCTAATACATTTCCTGTAATTGCTGTTACTCTTTATTTGCAACTGTTTTTGTAACCGTTTTTATAAGTTTATTTGTAATTGTTCTGTATGGGACTTTCTCCCCAGGCCTCCACTGAAAAAGGACTATCGCTCAGTTGGACATACCCAGTAAACAAATGTCAAAATACCTAAATGCATACATACATACATAAATAAATGACATAAATAAATAAAAGTAACAGAGTGGGAAGAGGCCAAGAAGACATTTAGATTTCAGGCTTGAGACTGGCTTCCCTACCAGGGCTTGACTTCAGAGTACAGGCAAAGAGAACGGGATAGGGGAATTTTAAGTGAAAGACCTGCTCTGGTAGGGTTTTTTAGTTGAATCTAGAACAGAAGATTCTATAAACTATTAGAATCAATTAGAGGTGGTTAGAAAAGATTGGGAAGACATACTGGAAAAGCAGTTCACAAGAAAACTATGGGAAGACATATGTATGGCTCCCACATATGCAACCGAGTCCAGAAGGTTTAGGATCTTTGCTTCAAAGTGTTTTCATAGGTATATTTATACCCCAGACTTAAAAGAATTTTCGTCAGGAAGATAGCAAATGTTGGAGGTGTGATGGAGAAGAACGAGGTAACTGAGAACGTATGTTGGGGAGTGTAATGAGTTGGCAGATTTAAAAAATTCCCCTGCAAAGTACTCTTATCTGAAATATTGGGCAAGCAAATGACTGTATATAAGGAAATGATTCTTCTGAGCTGGGATACAGGATCTGAATTGCCTAGATATAGTAAAGCCTTAGTTTAATTTGGTTGGCTGCCAAAAAAGCAGTTACTGGAAAATGAAACCCAAAGTCTACACCAACGGTATGTGAGGTACTGAATATTATAAAACAGAAAAAAGAGCTGGAAGAGCGATATTTAGAAAAGGGAAGGAGCAAATTACATAGAAGTAAATGGAAATTATGGGAAGGCAAGAATTCGGCAGTCTTTTATAATGTTCGACAGATGACAGTAGCAAAGAAAATATTTGTGATATGTATTGTACACAAATGGAAAAATGTTAAAATGATTTTTCTTTTTTGTTAATGTATGCTTGCCTGTACCTTAAGTGCTAATTTTATAAAGGAGTTAAAAAAAGGTTTGTATCCTCTGTCATTCAGTGATCAGTTAGGTAGACTGTGGATCTAAAAAGGCCTTCTCATCAGCATTGTTTTGTGAGATACAGACTGGATCAGTTCAGTATCCTCCTTTCTTCTAATTAGTTCTCTGTTCTATAATCATTGCTAGCTGTATGATTGGCACTCAGCCAATGTCCTCAGCTTTTTTGCTAATTGTTGCTGGACACAGTATTATAGAGGGATATTTTTCTCCAGAGATGATCTCCTGATGTAATTGTTCTGCTTAGGGCCTACTAAATTATTTATGCCTCAGGGCTTAATTCTGTAACTCTGTGTCTTAAAGCTGAAACCTTGTACTCTTCTTTAGTTTCTTTATAGCACAATGGATTGTCAGAAAAGTTGGTGGCACCTATGCTTGCATATTTCTGTCATAGCAATATCACATTTGACTAATCTGACCGTGATTTGAGCATCTAGCGAAAAACTGATTGTTCAAGATAAACACTTTCTTTAGAATAGCTCTGCCAGCATTTTAGAAGTCTTTCATTACAAAGGTAGTTGATTATCACACCAAACTTTTTTTTTACATATGACGCAGAAATTAGAGATGCAGTCCTACATGGTGAAGAAAACCTGAAAATACACCTTGAAGTCATCCATAAATAGAGATGGGTGACAGTTAAGATTCAGTGTAGGTAAGTGCAATTTTCTGCATTTTAAACACCAATGTAAACGTCAAATGCAAGTTTGGGATGATAAGCCAAGAGGGTGTGACTGAAAAGAACTAGAAAGTTTTCCTTGTATTGGCCCTGGGCCATCAGACAAAAGTACATAGAGCAGCAGAAACAGCCAACAAATTTCTTTTGTACAACAGCTAGAAAGCACCCTTATGAAGGCTGTCGGGGTCAACAAGGGGAGTAGAATTCAAACAGCATCTGGAATTGCTGAACAGGTATTTATTAGACAGTAGGAGAAAGAATATGACACAGATGCAGAAAAGACTGCAGTGGAAAAGTAAGGAGGTGAAACTGAGACACAGGGACTAGGGATGCAACACAGAAAATTAAATTGTATTTTGAAGAGTACTCCTTTTAACTTGAGCTTGAGAACTATTTTTTTTTCATAGTGAGTTGCAGACCCTCAGAAACTTTTTTTTTTAATCTATAGGACTATCAAGAGTGGAACAATTGGAAGGATATGAGCAAACCCAGACAGGAAGAGTGAAATGCATCAAAATAGACTAGATAGGCAAATTCTTTCTCCAATCATAGTGTATTATACAAAGTAAAGTGCTACAAAGCCTTTTATTTGCCAGACAAGATTTGGAGATGTTGTATTTGTTGAAAGGTTGAGTAATAATCATGTGAATTTCATGTACTTTCCAGATCTGTTTAAAATGGATTAACTATCTGGAATTATTATTATTATGATTAAATTAAAGTCTAATGTGGCTATTACACAAGCCCACGCAAGTTGGGATGTTTTTGTGTACACAAGAGACAGCCTTACAGAACTATCTTCAAGTTTATAGAGCTGAGTATATTTTCTGTGTTATTCTGTATTATAGAGCTAAATTGTCTGCTTGATATCTGTGTCTTACTGCTCTGCAAATCTATAGAAAACAGTATATATATTTTTTATAATTTGCACATTCCTTACATCTGTGTTGAAACTGTTCCCCCACCCCCTCTCCCTATTCTTGGTTGTAGTTTAAATTTGGTGGCTTTTGCAGTGCCCGCCCCACTGTAGATTTGATCTAAGACACTCCCCCAGGACATCTCTTTACCGCATTCTACCTAATAAACCCTTTCTGCATTTGCTTTTAGTCCTTTTTAATTTAATTACATTTTTTCAAACTGTGTGTGGACTAATATTGCTACATATTCAAGTGTGCCAGCTTGCACTGCATGAGAATTGTATTTACTACTGCTTTTGCTACTTTTCTAAAAAAAAAAAAAAAAAAAAATCTTCTGCTTTTACTGTACTTGTGTTTCTTCCTACTTTATTTTGCTTTTGCGTCATCTTAAACTTTCTCAATTGTATTTATTACTGCTTGGTGTAACTCATTCTAAGCCTTTTAGTTTAAACACTTGGGCTTCAGACCATTTGTTTTACATTGAGAGGGTTTGTGGTCTGCACTGTAGTGGCAGAACAGGTAGCTTACATCCTTCTAAGTTGGGAACTGCTGATTGAGGGCTCAGTGTCTGTTATTCTAAAAGTATATTAATTCTGGTTTAAGCACTTGGGCTTTCAGGCCAGTTATTTTACATTAAGAGGGTTTCGTGGTCTGCACTCTTGTGGGAGAAGAGGCTGGACTCTGCCCTTCTGAGCTGGGAATTTCTGGTTGAAGGCTTATAGTGCATGCATATCTGAATTTCTTCTTACTGAAATTGGTACACCTTGTTTGCTGTAGCATAGACTAGATCCAGGCCTGCTGAATCTAGCTTTGTTTGTATAACTTGAGCACTAATCCAGGCATTATTTAAAGTATTCAGTTGTATTTATTACTGCTTGGTAGTAACTTGGTTAAAGTGTAGCTATCATTCTAAGTCTTTTGGATTAAGCACTTGGGCTTCAGACCAGTTGTTCTACATTAGGAAGGTTTGTGGCATGCACTGTGGTGGCAGGACAGGTAGCTTTCATCCTTCTAAGTTGGAAACTGCTGATTGAGAGCTCAGTGTCTGTTATTCTTAAAGTGTATTAGCTCTGGTTTAAACACTTGGGCTTCAGGCCAGTTATTTTACATTAAGAAGGTTTGTGGTCTGCACTCTTGTGGGAGGAGAGACTGGACTCTGCCCTTCTGAGCTGGGAATTTCTGGTTAAAGGTTTATAGTGCCTGAATATTTGAACTGTATCTTACTGAAATTGGTACACCTTGTTTGCTGTAGCATAGACTAGATCCAGGCCTGCTGAATCTAGCTTTGTTTGTATGCTTGTTATTTCCCTGGAACGCTAATTCCACCTAAAACGTGGCTTCTCAGCGCTTCTGTGGATCCCCAGTGATATCTGCATTGCTTACTGTACTTATTTCCTTGCTTTGCTTGAAAGAAAGTTACTGTTTGTCGTTTTTGCATTTAAGTTACCTGTAACACATTGCACTTGTTACCTGGCACTTGCTCACTAAAGCAATTATAAGTCAGCACTAAAAATTAAAAGCACTACACCCTCGCTCCCCATTGGCCCTTGTTTTCAATTATAAAGGAATTCCCAATATTATTCTAGCATGTCCGAAGGTCAGTTGTCAATCTCCTCTCCAATCCAGCTGGTGAATATGGGAATCTTGAGGCAATGTTACAACTGCCTCATGTACAAAGACAACCCTCTCCTCCTCTCTACAAATTCCAACACATGTGAGAGATGCAACCATATAGCCAAACTGGAGGCTAAGCTCTCTCAACTCAGTACTGGCATAACCAGTCAGGAGGAGAAGGAAACCACACTCACTACAATTCCAGTCTCACATAGACCTACCACGACAGCAAACCAAACACATAATCACACAAAAACATAATCGGAGGCTCTAAATAAAGATCTGCCTATGCAGCAGAAACCTCCAAAGCAGACACCCAAGCAACCGCTACCCCAAAACAAAACACGTGCAACACATATATCACAAAGCCAGTGTGCCGAACAGTCACAGCCCTTAAGGCTAAACAACACACCTGATACACTTGTAATAGGTGACTCTATCGTCAGGCACACCGACGTCCCGCTCACCAGGCTGAACAAGGAGAAGGTCACGGTGAGCAGCCTGTCTGGCGCTAGGATCCGCCACATAACACAAGCACTCAGGTCACTCCAAGGCAAGTACAAATATGACTCGGTCATTGTTCATGCTGGTGTGAATGACCTGAGATGTACCTCCCTGGACTACATGAAAAGAGACATAGAGGAGCTCTCTGAGCATGTAGCCCAGGCTGGTATGACCCTGACCTTGAGTAGCATCTTACCCTCACCAAGAATGATGCCACAATATGAAGACAAGATGATCAATTTCAACAACTGGCTTAAGTATTGGTGTCATTCAAAGGGGATCCAATGCCTGTCAGCTTGGGATGATATGCACGACAAGCCATGATGCTTTGCTAGGGACGGCTTGCACCTGTCACCCCTGGGCTTTTGGATATTGGCAAAGGCTCCTGCTACTCCCATAGTGCCTTTTTTAGGCAAGGCTCAAAAGACAAACCCACCTCCATAGGTATCACAAGGGATAAGAAACTAAGAGTAATGCTACTCAATGCTAGAAGTCTAAACCTCAAGATGCATGCATTCAAAACTCTCCTTAGCATGGAGAACATCGATATCTGTACAGTAACAGAAACCTGGTTCAGGACTCCCGAGAGCACCCCAGCACTACCAGGTTATACCTCATACCATGCTTTTCGGCCCCAAAACTTGGACCGAACCGCAAAAGGAGGGGGAGTATCGATATTCATCAAAGATACCCACACCTCCAGGTTGGTGGCAAAGCACGAAGCATCAGAAACTATCCATGTGCAACTAACAGTGGGTAAAACTGCCTTCCAGTTTATAGCCTGCTACAGACCACCCTCCCAAACCCAGGAACCCCACTTGGCCTTCCTGAGAACACTGGAAAATATGAAGGTCTCTCCGAACACCATTATATTGGGCGACTTCAACTACCCAAACATAGATTGGGAGCATTACTCTAGCTCCAACACCCTTGCCCAAAGGTTCCTAGAATTCATAAACTCAAATGCTATGGAACAACTTGTTACCACTCCCACAAGAGGGGAAAACATACTGGACCTGATCATCACCAACATGGGGACTCTATGCTCCAGACCAGAAGTGTATCCCTCACTGGTAAGATCAGACCATAAACTGATCTCACTGGATATTCACATCCCGACCCCACCCCCTGCCCAGAAAACCACAGTGAAAAACTTCTTTAAAGCAAATTTCACACTCCTCAAAACCGGAGTGGAATCCTTCAAAGCCCCTGGGCCTGTGGAAAATACGGCCCAGACCGCAGAATCCTTTATAAATGCATTCTATGAACACCTTCAGGAATGCATGGATCATGCAATCCCAAATAAAACCAAGACCCAGTCCTCCAAAGGCAGACGACCTGTCTGGTGGACCCCAGCCATAAACAAACTATACAACAGAAGGAGGAAACTACTACATGATAGAGCAAAATCCCAAAAAGGGAAGGCATCTCTGATCAGTATTAGCAAAAAACTAAGGGCACTCATTAAATCGTCAAAGGCCAGCTTCGAGAGAAAAATTGCACAAGACACTAAGGATAATCACAAGGCTTTCTTTACTTATGTTAGGAACCTGGGTGGGAATTCCCAGATATGCTCAGAATTAGTCCAAAATGACAAAAAATACACTGATCCCACAGACATTGCCAACATCCTAGCTGACAGGTTCAGCGCAAACTTCTCCCCCCCTCCCCACCAAAAGGGCAAATATCTATCCCAGCAGAGTGCTGCCCCCCTGACATCTCAGATGCTCAGGTGGGAGCCGCCCTCTCCAAAGCAAAAAACACAGCATCAATGGGACCAGACGGTGTCCCAGGCTGCGTCCTACATGAACTCCAAGAAGAGCTAAACCCAAACATAAAACTACTGTTCAATCTCAGCCTTACTACAGGATATGTTCCCAAAGAGTGGCGTACAGCAACAGTGGCCCCTCTCCACAAAGGTGGTGCCTCAACGGACCCTGGAAACTATCGCCCCATAAGCCTGACTAGCTTGGTCTGCAAAGCTATGGAAAGGATCATCATGGACCTCATAAATAAAGATATTGGGGACCTACAGACACTGGATCCTACCCAGTTTGGCTTTGTTAAGGGCAGATCCTGCCTCTTAAACCTAGTTGACTTCTTTGAAACAGTCACCAAGGCCATTGACGAAGGGAAGGTGGTCCACACAGCCTATCTGGACCTCGCAAAAGCCTTCGATACAATACCCCACTCGGACATTATAGATAAGCTCACCAGCTTAAATATAAACCCCTATGTCACTAGATGGGTTGCAAACTGGCTTAAGGACAGAACCCACATGGTTAGAATTGCTGGAGCCATGTCAGACTCCAAACCAGTTACAAGTGGCATCCCACAAGGCTCAGTCCTGGGACCTCTCTTGTTTGGTATATATTTCTCAGAGGTACAGGCCAACACGGAAGGACTGTGGCTGACCAAGTTCGCAGATGACTGCAAACTGGGTGCCATAATCGACTCTCCAGCCAACACAAGCATCCTCCAAAAGGGCCTCATAGAAACAGACAACTGGTGCCATAGCCATGGCCTCAAACTAAACGCCAAAAAGTGTATAGTCATCCCCTTTGGCAAAAACAAAGTGCCCACAAATTACCACATAGGTGGTAATCCATTAAGTACAGAAGAAGTAATTAGGGACCTGGGGAACCAAGTTGATAGCAATCTCTCATTTGACAACCACGTGGCCAAAGTGGTTAGAAAAACATTTTATATAGCCCACCTAATCATGAAGGGATTCACATCTAGATTAGGGGAGGTCATCATGCCTCTTTACTCATCCCTCATCAGGCCCATAATCGAGTACAATGCCCCTTTTGGGATGTACCTTACCAAACACCTGCAGCAACTGGAAAGACCCCAAAAGTACCTCATCAAGGGGATCAAAGGGCTCAAACAGATGCCATATGCTGCCCGGTTAAAGAAACTCCAGCTCTACTCAGTGGCATACAACCTGCTCAGAGGTGACCTGTGCCTGACGTATAAGGCCATGTCCAACCCGGAATTAAGGGACATGCTGCACCTCAAAAAATCCAAATCCCATCGAGCTACACGCTCGAGAGACTTGAACTTCAGCACTGAAATAAATAGGACATGCTGGAGGGACAGATTCATAACCCAGAGGCTCCCTTCACTCTGGAATAAAATCCCAGTCCAGGTTAGGCAGAGTCCCTCATTGACTCTCTTCAAGAGGAATCTTGATGAGTGGTTGGGAGATCGTAGGTTTATCCCGGGTATTACTTCTGTGTCACTGTTAGACAGAGGCACAGTATACTAACCTCGAAAAAGGGCATAGCAAAATTAATTTAAAATGGGTGGCGAAAGCCAAACACACTCTGGCTAGGCTTATAAATGCCCTAGGGCAGATAGCCTAGTATGAACCTATGAACCTATAAAACAACCATTTTTGAAGTCTGGCTGAATTATTCCCCTGCAAGGAGTGTTTTTCTTTTTCTTTCTTTCTTTTATGACAAAAATATGTTTGTCTAAGGAACTATTTTTGAAGAAGCCACCTGTAATTCACTATATGTAAGACGTTATGTTTAACCTTGTTGGTTAACTGTCTGCATAGGGTCATTTCTGGCATTATACAGGTATTTTTACTGACGTAATCAAGGAATAGAGGAGAATAGCACTTCTTGTAATAGTCAACAGATAAACAGCCTCGTTGTTTTGTCATGGAATACAATTTCTTTCCTGAATAGTTAATGGCATTAACATTAGCGCATGTCCATGTATGAAAATGTAGCTTTTCTCCTCTGCTGAAAATGGGCTTCTACCCATTTGGACTTTCCCAGTAATCAAATTTCAATAAATAAATAAATAAATAAATAAATGTTACTGACTGATAGCATTCTATTAGCAGATTACGAATCAGACCAAGGATATTTTCCTATAGTGAAGAAACTTGTTTGAAGTTTGATTTCTAAGTTATTTGAAAGCATCCAGAATATGGCATTATTGTAATGAATATCTCAACAAACATCACAAATCAGTTGTTTGAATATTGAGATTAACAGAATTTTAATTGTTGCACTGAAGTAGTCATTTATGTAGCAATTTGTGAATGTAACCTGAGTTGTATAAAGCAGACTTTTGGGAAGTTTAGAGTAAAAACCCAGGAACATATTATGAACAATTTAAGTAAAAAGCTTTTAAGTGATGAAGCCTTGCATTTTAAATGTGCTCATGAAAGCAGTTTAACTGCATTCAAATAATCTGCGGGTCAGAAAATTACTTTAGGACCTGTAATACTGCGGTGGTGGTGCTACGGTAGCATTGTCGCCTCACAGTTAGACGTTGCCCGTTCGATTCTCAGAGCGTCTTCTGTGTGTCGACATGCATGAATGGGCATTCCTTCGTTGAAGGTTGTGTGTTAGGCCTGGCAAGCCAGCATGTAAAAATCTACTGCCAATCATTAACGGATCGGAGTTCCGCTGTGGCGACCCCTAACCGGGAAAAGCCGAAAGACACAAACAAACAATATTCTCCATATCACATTATACAAGTATTGGATTGCAAGGAAGCTGAATATATTTTAAAGTTTAAAACTGTCAGCACATCAGAGCTTGATAACTTTACATCAACAGTGATTTTTATTTTGGATACCACTGAATGTTTTAGAATTGTTCCTGTTCAAAGCTTTGAAGTGTAACCTGAACTCTTTAAAAAGATCTACAAGAGAAGAAAAGATAAAGCAATGCAACTCTATCCTAATGTGATATAGTACAATATATCCACCGACAACTTTACTCAACCCTCATTAGGACAGTCACTGAATATAATGTCCCATCCCCTTTGGCATGTATTTGTTTTGTCCAGATGCATGCAACGATTGGAACTCCCACAGAGATACCTTACTAAAAAGAATCAAGGACTAAACAACATGTCCTACATGGACCGACTCAAAGCCTTGTCACTTTACTCTGTATCCCACAGACTGCTAAGAGGTGATACAAGGCATCCTCCAAACCATTGCTGATGGATTTACTGCACATCAGTAAGTCAAATAGCATAACAAATACTCTGTCTAGGGATCTAAACCTCTTCTGCAACATCAACAGAACAGTTTGGAGGGCCAGATACAGTGGATATAAAAAGTTAAAACACCCCTGTTAAACTGCCAGTTTTTTGTGATATAAAAAAATGAGACTACAATAAATCATTTCAAAACTTTTCCTACCTTTAATGTGACCTATAACATGTACACTTCAACTGAAAAACAAACAAATCTGTTAGGGGAAAAATATAAAAAGTAAAAAACATTCAATAAGCTGGTTGCATAAGTGTGCACACCCTTAAACTAATACTTTGTTGAAGCACCTTTTAATTTAATTACAGCATTCAGTCTTCTTGGGTAGGAGTCTATCAGCATGGCACATCTTGACTTGGCAATATTTTCCCACTCTTCCTTGCAAAAGTACTCTAAATCTGTCAGATTGTGAGGGCATCTCTTGTGCACAGCCCTCTTCAGGTCACCCCACATATTTTCTATTGTATTGTGGCATTCCCCAGGGCTCAGTCCTAGGACCCCTCCTGTTCGGCATATACTTCTCAGAGGTACAGGCAAGCACAGGAGGTCTATGGCTGACCAAGTTCATAGACAACTGCAAATTAGGGGCTATAATTGACTCTCCAGCTGACACAGACATCCTCCAAAAGGTTCTCACTGAGACAGATACCTGGTGTCAAAACCATGGCCTCAAGCTAAATGCCAAAAAGTGCATAGTCATCCCCTTTGGAAAAAAAAGTACCCACAAACTACCACATAGGTGATAGCCCCCTAAATACGGAAGACGTAATAAGGGGTCTGGGGACCCAAGTAGATAGTAATCTCTCCTTTGATAATCACATTGCCAAAGTGGTTAGAAAAATCCTTCTATGTGGCCTACCTAATCACAAAATGGTTTGCATCCAGATCAAAAGAGGTCATTGTTCCCCTCTACACATCACTCATCAGACCCATCATAGAGTACAACGCCCCATTTTGGATGTACCTTACAAGACACCTGCAACAGCTGGAAAGACCACAGAAGTACCTCACCAAGAGGATCACTGGCCTCAAACAGATGCCCTATGCAGTTGACTGAAGAAATTCCAGCTGTACTCAGTTGTATACCACCTACTCAATGGTGATCTATGCCTGACATACAAGGCCATGTCAAACCCAGAATTGATGGACATGCTCCACCTAAAGAAAACCATATCCCCTCGAGCCACACGCTCTAGGGATCTAAACCTCACCACAACAATAAATAGGATGTGCTGGAGGGATAGATTCCTGTCCCAGAGACGTCCCATGTTCTGTTACAAGATTCCAATGTACATTAGGCAGAGCTCCTAGCTAACACTCTTCAAGAGAAACCTTGATGAGTGGATGGGAAACAGAAAGTTTACCCCGGGGATCACTTCAATGGCTCTGCTGGACAGAGGCACAGGGAACTAATCTAAAGGGGTGGCGAAAGCCACCGCATTCCAGCTAGGCTTATAAATACCTTCGGGCAGATAGCGTAGTACCTACCTATGAACCTATTTAGGTCTGGGCCATTCTAAAACTTTAATTTTCTTCTGGTGAAGCCATTCTTTTGTTGATTTGGATGTATGGTTGGGATCATTGTCATATTGAAAGGTGAATTTCCTTTTCATCTTCAGCTTTCTAGCAGATGCCTGAAGGTTTTGGGCCAAAAGTGACTGGTATTTTGAACTGTTCATAGTTCCCTCCACCTTGACTAAAGCCCAGTCCCAACTGAAGAAAAACAACACCAAGGCATGATACTGCCACCACCATGCTACATTGTGGGGATGGTGTTCTTTTGGTGATGTAAAGTGTTGTTTTTGCGCCAAATGTACCTTTTGAAATTGTAGCCAAAAAGTTCAGTCTTGGTCTCATCAGACCACAACACATTTTTCCACTTGCATTTAGGAGACTTGATGTATTGTTTTGCAAATTTTAGCTGGGTCTGGATGTTTTTCTGTGTAAGAAAAGGCCTCTGTCTTGCAACCCTACTCCATAGCCCAGACATATGGAGAATATGAGAGATTGTTGTCACGTAGTACACAACCAGTACTTGCCAGAAATTCCTGCAGCTCCTTCAGTGTTACTGTAGGTCTCTTGGCAGTCTCCCTGACCAGTTTTCATCTTGTCTTTTCATCAGTTTTGGAGGGACTCCAGTTCTTTGCAACGTCACTGTTGTCCCATATTTTCTCCTCTTTTTGATGACTGTCTTCACTGTGTTCCATGGTATATCCAATGTTGTGGAAATTTTTTTGTACCCTTTTCTTGACTGATACCTTTCAACAATGAAATCCCTTTGATGCTTTGTAAGCTCTCTGCGAACCATGGCTTTTGCTGTAGCAGGCAACTGAGTAAATGTCAGGAAAATCCTACTAGGACAGCTGAATTTTATTTTGAGTTAATCAGTTTCTTTAATTGATGGCAAGTGTGTACCCAAGAAGACTGAATGTTGTAATTAAATCAAAAGGTGCTTCAACAAAGTATTAGTTTAAGGGTGTGCACATGTATGCAACCAGCTTATTGTATTTTTTTTATTTTTTTATATTTTTCCCCTAACAGATTTGTTTGTTTTTTTAATTGAATTATACAGGTTATAGGTCACATTAAAGGTGGGAAAAGTTTTGAAATTATTTACTGTGGTCTCATTTTTTAATATCACAAAATCCTGGCATTTTAACAGGGGTGCATAAATTTTTTATATCCATTGTATGTCTCACTGAGGATACTGCTGCTGTGGAATAGACTCCCCATCCACATAAAACAAAGTTCACCCCTGTCTATTCAAGCATAGCTTAGATCTGTGGACTGTAAACAGAAAATGTACCCCATGACTTCTCTCTGTAATAATAATGAACAGAAGTAGCACCTAAATACTTTATCCCATGCATGGGTCCCCTCAAGTTATGGTACGATCCTAGTTATTCCTATTAGGGGTAATATATAATTATTAAAAAACACATACACACACACCTTTATTGAACTATCGCTTGTGACACAGACAACTTTACATTCATATAAAAGTAATCAAACTATAATAGCAAGTTCAAATTAACAAACATACTTCACATATATTGTTATATATCATATAACCTAAGCAACATTACATATATTATTCAGTTCCTGCCTTTTTTTAACAAGAATCATCTTTATTAAACCATCACTTACGACATAGACAATCACACTCCCAGTTGCAAACATTTTGCATCACTTATAGTCCACCCAATCTTTTTCAGTCAAACATTACATATGTCATTTAAGTCCTGCCATCTTTTAAACCTCATTCCTACGTTCCCACAATTCTCATTTTTTTATGTAGTTTGCTCCTACCCTTTTCTTGTTTGTCTTTTTGGCTTTTCCCAGTTAGGGGTTGCCACAACGGAACTCTGGTCCGCTAATGATTGGCAGTAGATTTTTATGGTGCTGAGTTGCCAGCCCGACGCCCAACCTTCAGCGAAGGCACACCCATTCACGCATGTCTTTTGGAGGCCACTTGACCGTGGGGAGGGCATGCAGACTCCACACAGAAGGCACTCCAGCTGAGAATCAAACAGGGGAACCTCTTGCTGTGAGGCAGCAATGCTACTGCTGTACCATTGCGGCTTTTGCGCCTACCTTTTCTAAAGATCTCAATTCCAGTTGTTTTATCACTGTTACTATATTCACTACTTCTAGTATAGCTGGGTTAGATTTTGACTTCCATTTTCTAGTAATTGCTTTTTTGGCAGCCACAAAAATTAGACACAGCAAGGACTTAACATGTCTAGGCAATTCCGATTCTGTATCAACGCTCAGAAAAATCATCTCCCTCATTAGACCAATCTGCCAACCTAGCATTTCCGACAGTGTATCCCACAGGGGATCCTTAAAGTCCACCAACTCACTGCTCTCCCAGAAAATATGTTCCCAATTACCTGTTTCTTCCCTACCACACCTCCAACATTTGTTGTCTGCCTGAAGAAATATTCTCTGGAGTCTACTTGGGGTATACATTTGTAAACATTTCCAAAAATCCTAAATCTTCTAGACTTTGTTGCATATTTGGAAGACATACATATCTTCTGGTTGATAAAAATATGCCTGACCTGTGTATTAAGACTAAAGGGAATAAAAACATTTTAACTGCTTGTATTTTACTATCCAAATCCATATCTATATAACAAAGCTTCCATTTTCTTAGTTTTTATATTATCTTTTGTTTACCCTCTTCCCACATATCCTTAGCTGCCACACTAGAATCATTTTTAATCCATACTCCTAAATACTTATTTGTGAACCAATTCATGTGTGGATACATAATTTACCGCTATTGCCTTTGTTTTAGCTTCATTAATTTTGTAACCTGAAAAGATCTGAAACTGTCTCAAACTATTCCGCAACACTGTAATGTTTCTTTCTGGTTTTGCCAGGTGTAAAATAATAGCATTTGCAAGTAAAGCCAGCTTTTCTTGACTACCATACCAATTGTATCCTTGAATTTCTGAGTCTCTTATTTTATTTGCCAGTGGTTCTTAATATAATGCAAATAAGAAAGAGGAAGGAAGATGCCCCTGCCTGGTTCCTCTGTTCAAGCAGAAATTTTCAGAGAGAACACCACCCACTTTAATTTTCACCTCTGATCCCTCATATATCCTCCTAATCAGCCTTAGAATTTTTTCAGGAAATGCAAATGCTTCCATTGTCCTGCTGACATAGTCCCAGCTTACTCTATCAATTGCTTTTTCTACATCAAGACCCACCAACAACAATGGTATTTTCTTACATTCTGCTTCCCTCTGGATCATCATTGTTCTGAGAATGTCATTTGTTTGCCTCCCCTCCACAAAACCACATTGATCCATATCTATCAGTTTTGGCATTACTTTTGCCATTCTTTTAGCCATTATAGACATGAACACTTTATAATCATGGTTTAGTATTAAAACGGGCCTGTATGAAGCTGGATCTGATGGACCTTTACCCCCTTTAGGTATTACAGCTACAGCTGCTTTCTTCCAGGATGTTGGTACTTTTCCTCCTCTTAAAATACTGTTAAACAAAACATTCCATGTCTTTATTAGTTTTTCCCTTCTAGCTTCCAAACTTCCACAGGAATACCATATATCCCTAGGGACTTTCCTGTATATCGGTCATACATACATCACAATTTTTATTTCATCTCCTCTTATCCTAACCATTAGTAATTGAGACTTATCTAGCTCTAACCTTGGCATATTTAATTATTCCATAAACATTTCCATTTATATCTTTTTTTGATTTTCTTATTTCTCTGCTTTATACAGATTCTCATAGAATTTCCAAGTATGTCTTAATACTTCTACAGGATCTATTTGTTACCTTCCTTGTTTTAGGATCCCTAAGATTAGGTAATATATAATTATTTACCATGGGATGGGTAAGGCCAGTCTATAACCAAATGGGATATCTTATTTTGAGCAAAAAAAGGGAAACTGGCTGACTTCCAAGATGGCTGCATGCTGAGTAACATCTTAATTCTGGCTTTCCCAGTGTCAAAACAGAAACTTAGCAGAGAAAGCCAGTGGACCTAAATTTCTATGTAAATTTCAGTAACTTCCTAGTAAGAGTAATGCCTGGTTGCCAGGAAAAAAGAAATACAGAGGACCTGGAGAAAAATCAACTATAAAAGGTTTGGAAAAAACACAAACTGGGAAAAGTACTGCAGCTCTTCAGCAAAAAGTAGTGCAAACTCCAGACATGACTTCTAGTAACCTAGAGGAAAGTATAAAGCAGCTACACACAGAATGGGTTAAAATAAACACAACACTGATGGAGTATATCAACACAAACAATAAAAACTTGTAAAAAAATGGAATCAACTTTAAACAGGTATTCAGATAAGGTGACAAAGCTGCAAAACTCAGAGGTTGAAATGAAGAAAAGGCTGGCTGAATATGAGACTGCACAAGAAGAGATGTTTCAAAAAATAATAGAATTAGAGGACAGAACACTTAGGGAAAACCTGTGATTTTCTGCTGTATCAGAGAAGATGGAAGGAACAGACTGTATTAATTTTATGAAAGCACAAATAAGTAACTGGACTGGTATTCCACAACAGGAATTGCTAATTGAAAGGGCACATTGTGTGAATGCACCAAGCCTTGTTGCTAGAAAGCAACCTAAACCTTTAATAGTAAAGATCCATTTTTAGCGTATGAATAGAATAATAGAAAAAAATAATAGAATTAGAGGACAGAACACTTAGGGAAAACCTGTGATTTTCTGCTGTATCAGAGAAGATGGAAGGAACAGACTGTATTAATTTTATGAAAGCACAAATAAGTAACTGGACTGGTATTCCACAACTGGTATTCCACAAAAGGGCACATTGTGTGTATGCACTAAGCCTTGTTGCTAGAAAGCAACCTAAACCTTTAATAGTAAACATCCATTCTTAGCAGAAGGAGTTGATTCTGACAAAACTGTGACAGAAGGACAAAGTACTAAAAGTGGGAAACAGCAGAGTGTTTGTGGAGAATGACTACTCATTGTACACCAGGCAGAAGAGGAGTAAATGTATTCCATTATTTAGGGAATGTCAAGAAGCAGGCATGAGATTCAAACTGCTATACCCATCCATCTTCAAAATATTTTTCCCTGGAGGGACAAAATACTTTTTTGATGAAGTACATGCCAAGCAGGAAATATAAGTATGTCCAACAAAGGATGATCTGTGAAACAGAAAAATATTCTGCTTTGTGTCCTTCTAGTGATAAAGACTACAGAGAGACTGTGCCCATGAAATCTTTTCCACTGTTTCAACAGAAAATGCCTTAGAGAAGGAAGAAAATATAAGAGTCGGCTAGGTCAAACAAAAAACTTCTGGAAAGCTGATTACAATCTCCTGAGGGAAGGTATAAATAGCTTTATACCCCCCCCCCCTCCATAGGAACTGGCATATATATATCCAAACCTACACCAAAGTACTATACAAGCATTTATATAGCTGAATGGAATCAGGAATACCCAACAGGACAAAATCCTCCTCCTCAACGAATCGTAAACCTGTCTGGTGGACATTCGAAGCAATCTCTCCTTAGTCTGAGCAAGCAAATAAGAACACTAATGAAATCCTCCAAAGCAAACTTTGAGTCCAAACTGGCCACATTTATTAAAGACATTTCACAAGGCTTTCTTCGTATATGTTCACAATCTCAAGGGAAGCACCCAGATATGCTCAGAACTGGTGGTTAAGGACACCACATACACAAACACCGTAGATATAGCCAACCTGCTGGCAGACAGGTTCAATGAAAACTTCACTCCTCTGTTCAGTAAATTAGGACATCCACAGCACCTGCCCCCCCCCCTTATCTCTAGGGAACAAGTCATCACTGCCCTCTCAAAGGCAAAAATACATCCTCCATGGGATATGATAACATCCCAGGCTGCATCATACATGAACAGACAGGAACTTGCAGCACCATTAGGCACCCTCTTCAACCAAACCCTGAGTTCTGGCTTCATCCCAGCCGAGTGGTGGACAGCAACTGTTATCCCTTTGCACAAAGGTAGAGTGTCCACCAATCCATGAAATTATAGACCAATCAGCCTAACTAGCCTGCTTTGCAAGGCCATGGAGCAGATTATCATGGACCTCATTATCAAGGACATTGGCAACCACCAAACACTTGATCCCATGCAGTTTGGTTTTGTCAAGGGGAGGTCATGCCTGTTAAATATGGTCGACTTCTTTGAGACAGTCACTAAAGCCGAGGGGAAGATGGCGCACACCACCTAAATTGACCTGGGTAAAGCCTTGGATACTATTTCCCACTCAGATATAATAGGTAAGCTCTCTTAACTAGGCATCAATCCATATGTTACCAAATGGATAGCAAACTGGCTCACTGATAGAATCCAACTAGTCAAAATAGGGGAAGACACTTTAAGCAGTCAACCCATAACATGTGGTGTACCCCAGGGAGCGGTCTTGGGGCTTTTGTTGTTTGGGATATACTTTTCTGAGGTGCAGGCCAAAACCAGTGGGCTATGGCTGACCAAGTTTGCAGATGACTGCAAGCTGGGTACTGTCATCAGTTCTCCTAGTGATGTGGACATCCTCCAAGATGGTCTCACCAAACATATGACTGGTGCCAGAAACATTGCCTCAAACTCAATGCCAAAAAATGCATCATGATCTCCTTTGGGGATTGACATCCCCACAAATTATCACATTAATAACAAGGTCCTAAGTAGGCAATCAGTTGTGAGGGACTTGGTCACCCAGGTTGATAGCAAACTGACTTTTGACCACCATATTGCCTCTGTTGTACGGAAAGCTTTCTACATGGACCACCTCATTAGTAAGGGTATCTCATCCAGGACAAGGTGGTCATAACATTCCTGTATTCTTCCCTTATAAGACCCATTATTGAGTACAATGCCCCTTTCGGCATATACCTTACAAAGCACATGTAGCAGCTGGAGAGACCATAGAGGTTCCTCACCAGACAAATCCAGGGCCTCCAACATTTACCCAAAACAGATAGCCTAAGGGTCCTGTCCCTCTACCAAGTCTCCTACAGACTCCTCAGAGGTGACCTCTGTCTGGGATACAAAGTAATCTCAGACCTTGCTTTGATGGGAATCCTGCATATCCACAAGTCAAGCTCCACTTGAGTAACCTGCATGTGATCGACCTCAACCTGGTCTGTGACATCAATAGGACTTGTTGGTGGGACAGATTTATGTCCCAGAGACTTCCCCTTCTGTGGAATAGGCTCCCACTCCACATCAAGCAGAGCACCTTATTAACCCTTTTTAAGCGCAACCTGGATAACTGGATGGGGAACAGAAAATACACCCCTGGAATTTGCTGACATTAACTTAAGTAACTTATATACAAACTAACAACCGTAATCATGCACGCTCAGCCTCTGGCTGCTCTTTCGAAATGGCACTAGGGATTGCACATGTCTGGAATTTGTATGTTCACGTACAGCATTGACATGCTTCTTAAAGATACAGCACACTTCACTTCCACTCTGATCTACATCCTCCCCCTTTGAGAAATAGATCATGCAACATTATGAGTCTACTTGGCATGCAGAAATCACAGGTAATTCTTTGTCATGCATTATACAATACTAAGTACATATACACACACACGCATACACACACACACACACACACACACACACACACACACACACACATATATATATATATATATATATATATATATGCGCACACACACACACACACACACACACACACACACACACACACACACACACACACGCGCATGCACACACAGTCAAGTCCACATTGCTGCATATTTCACACCTGGCTTAAATATTCGTCCATATTGTGTGATATAAAACTGGGAATTAGATTTAGCAACTGGAGCTGTCTCTGCAAAATGTTTGACCTGTGGAATGTTCAGAACATTTTCTGGAATGGAATCAGAGTTTTGAACACACTCTGGTATGGGAACAGAATATCGTCATGAGGTATGTTTCTGAAATTAAGTAAATTCAAGAGCACATCAGAATTGTCATGCTTTGACGTTTCAAGTAATCGCTTTGCACTCTGCATGGCATATTCAGCTAGACCACCATTTGACTGTGGATATTCAGTACTACTAGTGACATATACAAAGTCCCATTCTTTTACAAATTTCTGAAACAGCTGGCTAGTAAATTGAGTACCATTGTCAGAAAGAACTTTGTGTGGACTACCATGAACTGAGAAATGATGCTTCAACTTAGCAATAACAGCAGTGGATGTTATGTTAGGTAGTAGATCAATCTCAAACCAATTAGAATAAGAGTCTGCCAAAACCAAGTAGTGTTGAGTGTTCCAGTCAAAGATATCAGTGGCTACTGTTGACCAAGGTAGTTCAGGAACTGGGCTTAGCTGAAGTGGTTCTCTTTGCAAATACTGTCTAGTACTATTGCATACTGAACAAGAAGTACATTATCAATGTCTTTTGGTAATGAAGACTAAAATACCAATTCTCTCGCTCTTCTCTTAGTGGATGTGAAACCTGGGTGACCATGATGCAAAATCTGGATGTATTCTTGTTGTAAGGAAGCAAGAACAACAATTTTAGGACCTTTGAAAGTAATGCCATCTTCCATCAATATCTCATCTCTGTAAGGAAAGTAGGTTTGCACTTCAGGCGGGACACTAGATTGCTTTGATGGCCATCCAACATTAATGTAGTGTTCCAACCATGATCATGCAACATTTTTACTCTTAGCTCTCTTAAAGGTGTTGTCAACTCATTGAAGTCTGGTATAAACTTGTCTAAATAGTTGACCATGCCCAGGAATTGCTGTAGAGCTTGTACATTGGTGCTAACATCTCAAGAATAGCTGCTTGCTTGGTCAGGTCTGGTGTCAAGCCTGTACTCATAAACAAATTACCTACACATGTAACTTCTGGAAGTATGAATTTGCACTTCATAGGTTCATAGGATGATACTAGGCTATTGGCCCAGAGGCCCTTATAAGCCAAGCCAAGAATTTTGCCCATGTTCCCTCAAAGTCAGCACCTGTTTCCCCTGTCCAGTAGGGACACAGGTGGGATCCCAGGGGTATATTTTTTGTTTCCTATCCAGGTTCCTCTTAAAGACGGATAGAGAGGTACTCTGCTTGACATGGGGAGGGAGTCTATTTCACAGACAGGGGAGTCTTTGGGGCACAAAATCTATCCTGCCAACACTATCTATTAATGTCACAGACCAGGTTAAGGCCTTGCGTGTGGGTTCCATGAGTGGAGTTTGTCTTATGGATATGCAGCAACTCCATCAAGGCCGGGTCTGAAATGGCCTTGTATGCCAGACACAAGTCATCTCTGAGCAGTCTGTATGAAACTGAGTAGAGGGAAAGGTCTTTTAGCCTATCTGTATAGGATAGGTGTTTGAGACCCTGGATATTCCTGGTCAGGAACCTCTGTGCTCTCTCCAACTGCTGCATATGCTTGGCAAGGAACATGCTGAAGGGGGCAATGTACTTGATAATGGGTCTGATAAGGGAGGAGTACAGGGATGTTATGACCTCCTTGTTCCTGGATGACATACCCTTATTTATGAGATGGGGCATGTAGAAAGCCTTCTGTGCAATGGAGGCTACGTGGTGGTCAAAAGTCATATTTGCTATCAGTCTGGGTGCCCAAGTCCCTCACGACTGATTGCATGCTTAGTACATTGTTATTAATGTGATAATTAGTGGGGATGACATTTTTCCCAAAGGGGATAATGATGCATTTCTTGGCATTCAGTTTGAGGCCATGCTTCTGACACCAGTCATTAGTTTGGGTAAGGCCCTCTTGGAGGATGTTCACATCACTAGGGGAATTTAAGACAGCACCCAGCTTGCAGTCATCTGCAAAATTGGTCAGCTGCAGACCACTGGTTTTGGCTTGCACCTCAGAAAAGTATATCCCAAACAGTAGAGCCCCAAGACCAATCCTTGGGGTACACTGCTCATTGCAGTTCTACTATTAGAGGTGGCTTCTGCTACTTAGGCTGAGTGATATCTGTCAGTGAGCCAGTTAGCTACCCATCTGGTAACATACGGGTTGATGCCTAGCTGGAAGAGTTTATCTGTTATGCCCGAGTGGGGAATACTGTCAGAGGCTTTGGCTAGGTCAAGGTAGGCGGTGTGCACCATTTTCCCCTTGTCCATGGCTTTTGTGACTTTTCAAAGAAGTCAACCAAGTTTAACAGGCATGATCTCCCTTTGACAAAATCAAACTGTGTGGGGTCAAGTGTTTGGAGGTTGCCAATATCCTTGTTTATAAGGTCCATGAGAATGCATTCCATGGCCTTGCAGATCAGACTAGTTAGGCTCATGGGCCTATAAGTGCCTGGGTCAGTGGACGCTCCACCTTTTATGTAGAGGGATGACAGTGGCTGTCCTCCATTCAGCTGGGATTAAGCCGGTGCTCAGGCTTTGGTTGAATAGGGTGTCTATTGGAGCTGAGAGCTCATGCCTGAGTTCATGTAGGATGCAGCCAGGGAAGTTATCAGGTCCCATGGAGACTGTATTTTTGCCTTTGAGAGGGCATTATGGACCTGCTCCCTGATGATGAGGGGAGGGTACAGGTGCTGGGGATGTCCTGGTTTACTGGTGGGGGAGACAGGGGTGAAGTTTTCACTAAACCTGTCTGCCAGCAGGTTGGCTATATCTATAGAGTTTGTGTATGTGGTGTTATTGACCACCAGTTTAGAGCAGATTTGGGTGTTGCCTTTGAGAATGCAGACATATGTGAAGAAGGCATTGTGATTGTCCTTGGTGGATGTGGCCAATTTGGACTCAAAGTTATCCTTAGAGGATTTCACCAGTGACCTTATTTGCTTGTTCAGACAAAGGAGAGATTGCTTCCAACTTGGCACCTGCTCCTTCTTGGCCCTAGACATCAATTTTTTCCTTCTGTTATAGAGTTTGTTTATTACTGCTGTCCACCAGACAGGTTTGCTGTTCCTTGAGGAAGATGATTTGGTCTTGTCAAGTATTGCTGAGTCCATACAACTATGTAGGTACTCATATAGTTTTTTGGTGTAGACTTTGACACTAGTGCTAGTTCCAACTGAAGGCATGGTGGCTGTGAGGCTGCTTTTACCTGCTCTGAGGAGATTGTAGTCAGCTTTGGAAAAGCTTTTTCATTTGATCCTGACAAGGGTGGGTGGGTCAGGGGAGATGGTGACTTCAAAAGTGATCGCTTTATGGTTGGATCT
This sequence comes from Protopterus annectens, assembly GCF_019279795.1. NCBI lineage: Eukaryota > Metazoa > Chordata > Ceratodontiformes > Protopteridae > Protopterus > Protopterus annectens. The sequence goes on along the minus strand of NC_056727.1, from coordinate 834,549,747 downwards.
TACCAAGGAGGATGACACTGTAGGAGTGCTACAGTGGCTACTCATGTTGGTTAGGACCAGGTCCAGGATATTTTCACCTCTTGTAGGGGTGTTGACCAGCTGATCCAATGCATTGGCATTGACGAAGTCGATGAATCTCTAGGCATTCATGTTTGGGCTAGAATAGGTCTTCCACTCTATGGTTGGGTAATTAAAGTCACCCAAGATCAGGGTAGAGGGTTGAATCTTAATGGATTCAAGTAAGTCCAGATAGGTGGTGTGGGCATCCTGTGTTATGGTTGGGGGTCTGTAGCTAGCTAGCTATGATTTGAATAGGTGTTTTGTCAACAGTTAACTGCATTTGGAGTATCTCCTGTGCGTCACACTGTTTTATCAGCCTGGAGGTGTGCATGTCTTTGATAAATATTGAAGCTCTACTTCCTTTGGCTTTGTAGCGCTCCATTTGGGGTATGAAAGTATGGTACCATGAGTAACCTGATAAGGTTGGGGTGCTCTCCATAGCTTTGAACCAGGTTTCAGTAACTGCACAAATCTCAGCATCCTCCAGGGCAAGGAATGCTTGCAATGAGTGCAGTTTCATGCTAAGAGTCCTAGCATTTAGCAGCATGTACTTTAAATTTCGTTTATAAGAATTTTTCATGTTGGTAATTTTGTGTTCATGACTTTGCCTAAAAAAGGCACTATGGGGGAGGCAAGAGCCTTTGCCAGAAGTCTAAAGCCCGGGGGAGACAGATGAAGGCCATCTCTGGCAAAGCATCATGGTCTGTCAATTATGTCCTCCCAGGCTGTCGGGTACTTTATCCCCTTGGAATGACAACAGAAACTAAGCCAATTGTTAAAAGTCAGTTATTTTCTGTTTGTATTGAGGCATCATTCTGGGTGATGGTAGGATGCTGCTTAAAGATAGAGACATACCTGCCTGGGACACATATTCAGCAAGCTTAATCATGTTTCTCTTCATATAGTCCAGAGAGGTACGTCTTAAGTCATTCACACCAACATGGACTATGACAGAGTCATAACATTACTTGTTGTTAAGAGACTTGAGTGCGTGCATGATATGGCAGATTTTAACACCCGACAAGCAACTTACTGTGACTTTCTCCTTGTCTAGCCTGGTGAGGGGCACATCTGTGTGTCTCACGATTGAGTCTTCTATGACTAGTATATTGGGTTTGTGGTTGGGCCTTAGAGGCTGTGAGACACAGACATGTGTACTATGTGTGATGCTTGGTACTGTGGGTTGTGATGTGTGTGTGTTTTTGCTTCAGAGGTCTCTTTTGTTTAGGTATGTTTTTGTTGAGAACCCCCACATATGTAGGAGTGTGTTTTACAGATGTAGTCGGTGTTAGAGGTGTGTGTTCATAGTGTTTGTGCAAACAACCTTCTCAATGCCAGATGTACTGGCTTGTGACTGAGACAGCAAGGATTCTACACTCTTAATGTGATTGGATCTCTCACATATTGTGTTCCTAGGTAGTAGTAGTAGTAGTAGAGGGTTGTCTGTGTACATAAGGCAGTTGCTACACTGTCTCAGGATGCCCATATCAACCAGACTAGTAGGAAATTGTCCATCCATGGTTATCACAATCTGTGGAAGAGAGATCAGGGATAATAGAGTGGTTACTATCTGCAGAGAGTACCTATAGGTGTGAGTAGGGCTGGATAAAATCAATACAGTAGCTGCAGGTGAGGGCTTCGGAGGATTGAGCATCAAGTTTACTTCATGTGCTCTGTCTAGAACTTTCTTGAGGTTTCTGACATGTTCTGCTACACCATTGCCTCCAAACAATAAATCATCTACAATTATGGCACAAGGATAACCCAAAAAAATGTACTCCATTGCACTCTGAAAGACCACTTGCAGAATTTATTCCAAATGGCAACCTTAGGAATCTGTATCTGCCAAACGGAGTAGCAAAACTGGTTAGAAATGAGGATTTGCAATCAAACATCACTTGCCTAAATGAACTCTTTGCATCCAAGACAGAGAAAATAGTAGCATTCGGGATTAAGGATGCAACTTCTTCAACTGTGTGCATTGGATGATACAGTCTCTTTAACGCTTTGTTCAGATCTCTTGGGTCAATACATATTCTGATTTCATCTGAGCTTTTTTTGTGAGCTGCTGCCATGGACAACATCCATTCATTTGGTTCTGTGACTGGACATATCATGCCTTGCTGCACCATTTTATCCAACTGAGCTTTAACTTTATCCTGCATAGCTATCAAAACTCTTCTTGCTGGTCTGACTCCTGGAGTGACCTCTGAGTCTAACTTCATGGAATACACAGCTGGATGTTTGCCTAACTTATCATCGAAAAGATCAGCATACTCTGAGAAAATCAGAAAAATTAGAACTCAGAAATGCACTTACATGATGAACAAAAGAAAGCAGATTCATTCTGAAACTATCTTTGAGACCCAATAAAGACTGTACTGGCCTTCAGACTACATAGAATAACAAGTTGTAACAGTTCTCAGCCAAATAACATGAAAGCATCACTGAGCCTTCAATTTGAATTTCTTCACCTCCATAAACAACAACTGTTGCACTACTGGCTACATTGAGTTGTTCATTAGTTCTCACTTTAGCAAATGTGTCTGCTGATATAACATTACACTTCGAACCAGTGATTACTTTAAACTCCGTGGATTTTCCATTAATCCAGACAGTAAAAAACACTTTGCTTTTTGTTAATAAATCTACTGCATCATCTCTTTCACCAAGCACTGATACATCATCTACATGGAAAGCTGACTGCTTTGGCTGTACTTGATCAACTTGCTTTCTTGTGTGACCCTTCTTTACAACTGTGTGAGGCTTACTTGATTTGCAAAACTTTTGGAAATGGTTCAATTTTTTACACTTGTGACATTGCTGACCAGATGCTAAGCACTTCTCTCTTTTAGACTCATGATTTGCGCCACAATTGTGACAATTGACAATAAAGCTAGACTTGGGTATTGCTGATTAATGCTTGTACTGCACTGAGCTGGAACAAGCTCCTTTCTTAGAACTTACTGGAAATCTATGTGGTTTCCCAGGTGAACCAGCAGGAGTTGTGGCTACCATATGCTTAGGCCTGTTTCTGTTTGCCACATGTTGCATGCTATCTATATTTGCTCTGGAGCCTACTGAAACCATGCTCTTGTCACTCGCAAGCATACTTGTGTGTTTTTCTCAGCTCACGGATTTGACAAATCTCAGTGCCTTTGCTCAACATTAAATCACTGTCATAAAGTAAAATCTTTCTCACAGCAGCACTATTAATACCACACACAAGCCTGTTGTTTATCAACTCATCTTTTAAGTCACCAAACTGACACGTTTTAGCTCTGTTTCTCATGTCAGTTACCTAAGCTGCAAATGTTTCCCCTAGTTTCTGATCTCTTGTAAAACAAATGCCTCTCTAGTGTAATTTTTGTCTAGAGGTTACACATTTCTCTGAACTTGCACTTCAAACACCCGGGGTCTTCCCTTGATTCAGCCTGTACAATAATATAACGGTTTTCACCTGAATCTTCTCCTTCATATACTGCTGATGCATACACAAATGAATGCTGTCTTTCTATGGCCTCTGACCCAGCTAGGTTTAGAAAAATGAATGCCCTGATGCATGCATCTCTATTTGCATAAGCTGCTTGTATAAAAATATTGTACACTTGCTCAAATATTCTTAAATTTCCTACAATATTCTGATCAAATACAAGCCGTAGTGGCTTTTGAAATCCATCTGCCATATTAACACATACCAGTGAAAGGTTTTGCATATAAGCACAAATATACACACATGCACATATGCCAGAAACCTATGCCAGTATTTATAACTTTGTCCAATGTCTTTGTGCTTCTGAATTTGTACCTTTTTGAAATTATGCTAATGGACTCATAGTACCTTTGAATAACTGGACTTTGATAAATAAAACTCTCAGGGACTGTAATACTCCTATAATATCATTTTGCTAAAGTCATTTATCAACATTTTAAAAAGCATTTCAAATAACTGCATGATGTGAATGAACTGGACATCTCTTGCACAAAACTCAATAACATTTTGAAATAATTGCACTTTGCGAATAACTGTACACAGCACACTGAAATTTCCCCAAAATGGCGGTACCTTGCTAGGCAACTCTTTACGGTGCAAGAAATACTCTGTAATGGCGGCACTTTGCAAATAGACACACCCAGCACAAGAAATTTTTCGAAATAGCTATACTTCAACTGTATTTCACAAAATAGTTGCACTTAGCACACAATAAACTCTTTTGGATACATGCACAGTAATAAGCACACACTGTATGCACTTTTACATAATTTGAGATACTTTGAATAACTTTAGTTATGCCCTTGATACAATACGAAGTCATAGTTATGCTGAAATTCAACACTTTACCAAAACACATGCAGTTGCCTTGCTTTAGTTCTGCTTAACATGCCCTTTTTACCCTTATTGTATTAATTTTGTTTTTTTAAGCCCTTTTCATGTTCAATGTACTTCTCTTGTGCTTGTTTTATGCTAAACATGCTTTAAACACACTCATTTTGCTTTAAATGTGCTCGTTTTGCTTTATTGTTAATCACTTCATCAAATACCTTTATTTTAAACATTTCTTTTGTTATTAAACGTTTTGTGCCTTCTGCTTGCTTAATAATGTGGTTTGCGCCATTGTAATGCCCTGTTTTTGTCTCTTCTACCAAATAAACAGTTTGTGCTACTTCTCATTATCTTTGATTCTTTTCTGGCCCTTTTCGTGTTCGTTTCTGTTAGTTTTACCTTCACTGTCATCTCTGCACCTCATGGCTTTGAATATTATTCTCTGTGATCCCAGTTCTGACACTATGTTACTCTCCTACTTTGGACACAATAGAAGAGTCTTCATGGGTTTTCTTCAAGCAGCTTTATTTTATACAAATACATCACTATAGGAGTTTACTAACTTATCTACAAACTAACAATTCCAATCATGCATGCTCACTCTTTGGCTGCTCTTTCAAAATGGCACTAGGGATTGCATGCATCTGAAATGTATACGCGCACATACAGCCTTGACATGCTTCTTTTTGATACAGCACACATCACTTGCACTCTGATCTACACCTCTGATCCTAAGAAGAATCAAGAGTACATTCGAAATGAAACAAAGAGAGAGGATTTTGGAGATGCAGGTGAACAACATAAAACTAGTAACTTGGAAACTGACAAATGTGGGATTGCAAAGCAATAATTATACTTGCAAAACATAGCAGAACAATAAGATTTGTAAATACTGGATTTTCTTGGACTTTGATAAACTTATAGGGGACTCTAAAGCATATGCTCTACTTCATGGCATTAATCTTTGGAAAACTACTTAGGAGAGGGGAAGAGGAGGGAGAAAGTTTACTGCAAGTAAAACAATTTGTTTTTCTTAATGGTACTATTTTAATGCTGCATGAATTTTCTCAGTTATTTTTAAATGTAATGGGGATACTGTATAAACAGGTGATTTTGTTTTTTCTTTTTCTCCCCATTCTCTCTTTTTCCTTGTACATTTTAAGAACTGTAGGTACTGCAGTGTAAAATAAAAAGGGAGAGAGGAAAGGTCTGGTTAAGAGAGCATTAGAAAATCAAAAATTAGTGTGTTTAGTCCTCATTCTTGCATAGGGGAATGACTGGGTTAAGACCCTTGTCTTTATCTAGTAACACATTTTAATAGAAAGCAAGTAAATGAAAAAGAATGTTGAATATTATAAGGCTTTTCTCCAGTAAACAGTGTAATCTTTGCAGTTTTGTGTCTGGTTCACATGTCCCTGGGAGACAACCTGATAAAGAGAAATGGATTGGAGAAAATGTTTACTGACAGCATTCAAGTGTTTACTCAGTCAGGAGAGCTATAAAGATAAGACAAACCAGACAGCACTAAAAGCATAGGCTATACTATGTGTCTAAGCATGAATAAGCTTTCTTTTAGGTTATCTTGAGTCTGTGTGCTGGGGGATGTCCATTTGGAACATTTGCTCTTATTAGGAAGGTAAAACTTCAATATTTGAAGATGTACATAGTTTTGTGTGTATTGTTAAATTAATACATTTTAGGAGGGTATTAGGGGTGTTCATAGGATCATAGGAGATTACTAGGCTATCAACCCAGAAATCATTTTAAGCCTAGGCATTTCAACACAATGTAATACCATAGAAGTTAATACTCAAGATTGCATTTAGTGATGTCTGCCTATGTCTGTCCCAATAAGAATGTACGGTGCCCCATCCACTCATCCAGATTCCTCTTAAACAGTGTCATACAGATGCTGTATTTCACATGAATTGGTAGCCTGTTCTAAAGACGTGGCAGTTGCTGGGAGATAAATCTGTCCCTCCAGCATGTCCTATTTAAGTCACAGGCCATATTTAAGTCCCTGGAATGGGTAGACCTAGACCCATTTGATTTACAGATATTCAATAAGTTCATTAGGTTTTGGTCTTGGGTTGCTCTGTAGGCCAGGTATAAGTCTCCCCTATGAAGTCTATACAATATGGAGTATAGTTACTGGAATTTTAGCCAGTTTGTGTAAGGCACATGCTGGAGGCCCTTGATCATCTTTGTTAGATACCTCTGAAGTCTCTCTAATTGCTGCAGTTGCTTAGTATGGTACATACTGAATGGATCATTATACTCAATGGGCCAAATAATCAAAGTGCCAAATATAGAAGATTATAACTTATTTTTCTCTTGAGGTGATGCCTTTACTAATCAAGTGAGCTATGTGGAAAGCTTTCCTTACAATGGTAGACACTTGGTAGTTGAAGTTAAGGTTGTGGTCAACTTGTGATGCCAGGTAACTTACTACTTCAAGGGTACTTAGGGTATTGTTGTTGATTTTATAGTGTGAAGGGACATTGTTTGTGCCGAAGGGTGTGATGACACATTTGAAGTATATACCAAACAGAAGACAGTCCAGTGTTTTTTATTTTTTTGATGGCTTTCAATAAAACAAAAAGTTTTGTAAGATGTGACATATGCCCAAATTGATATGACAATAAACAACTGTGAAAGACCCTGACAAACAATATATGCATGTAACATTAAATTTGGGACTAGACATTTAACAAAAAAGCTGTTATACATATAAGGTGGGAACAATAACTATATAAGAAAATAATGCTTTCTGTAATGTCTTTAAATATGAATGGTCTCACAGATAAATACAAAAAAGAATGAGTAGTGAACTATATTACAAAATGTAGAGTGCAAATAGCTATGCTACAGGAGACACTCCTGGAAAGAAATGAACATGTGAATTTGATAAAGAAAGGATTTCAGGGTGGTTATTCAGCAGACTATATGAGGCAAATGAAAAGAGGAGTACTTATATTATTTGCAATAGGAGCTCCAGTAGTGATAAAAGAGGGAAGAATATTATAATGATTGATTTGTAATACTAATGGGTTACTGGCAAGGGAGGAGAATTACACTGGCATGTATTTATATTCTACTTAAAAGTGCTATAATGGAGCTTAAAGGGACACTAGCTCAGATTTTTTGCTAGAGGGGTTTGTTTACATTTTTATACTGTGTAAGTCACATGTTCACCCAGAGGCAAGATTTTCAAAGAGACTTGTTAGTATACTGCAGGTCAGATTACAGAAACTCTCAGTGGGGGTGGATTGTTCTAGGAAGTGCTAAGAGTTAAAGTTTTTTCCTTTTGTATTTTCCTCCCCCTACCCATGGGCAATTAGATTTGTTGATTAACTAGATTTTACTCAGCTAGAGATGCTGTCTTGTCACATACAGACCTGTAGCCTCTTAGGTTCATAGGTAGGTACTAAGCTACTGGCCCTAGGGCCTATATACGCCTTGCCAAAAAGGTACCCTGGCTTTCGTCACTCGAGAAAATTATTTTCCTGTGCCCTTGTCGAGCAGAGCCACAGAAGTGATCCCTGGGGTGAATTTCCTATCTCCCATACAATCATCAAGATTTTTCTTAAAGAGTGCTACTGAGGAATTTTGTTTGCTATAGATAGGTAGTTTGTTCCAGAGTATGGGAAGTCTCTGGGACAGGAATCTATCCCTCCAACATTTTCTGCTTATTGTGGTGACAAGGTTTAGGTCCCTAGAGTGTGTAGCTCATAGGGATTGGGATTTCTTTAAGTGGAGCATGTCCAACAGCTCTGGGTTTGACATAGCTTTGTATGTTAGGCAGAGATCGCCTCTGAGTAGGCGATATGTGACGGAGGAAAGCTGGAGTTTTTTAAGATGGTCTGCATAGGGCATCTGTTTGAAGCCAGTAATCCTCTTTGTGAGGTATTTCTGTGGCCTTGCTAGTTGTTGTAGATGTCTTGTGAGGTACATAATAAAAGGGGTGCTGTATTCTATAATGAGTCTAATGAGTGATGAGTAGAGGGGAACAATGACCTCTTTTTTCTTGGATGAGAAACCTTTTTTTGATGAGGTGTGCCATGTAGAAGGATTCCCTGACTACTGTGGTGATGTGTTTATCAAAGGATAGACTACTGTCCACTTGTGTTCCAAGGTCTCTTATCACACTTTCAGTGTTAAGTAGACTACCGCCTATGTGGTAGTTCATGGGTACAGAGTTTTTACCAAAAGGGATGACAATGCACTTTTTGGCACTGAGCTTGAGGCCATGGCTTTGACACCAGGGATCTGTCTCAATGAGGCCCTTTTGTAGAATGTCCACATCATTAGGAGTTTTGATTGTGGCTCCTACTTTGCAGTCATCTGTGAACTTCATTAGCCAAAGACCTTCTGTGTTAGCCTGTACTTCAGAGAAGTAGTTACCAAACAGGAGAGGACCCAGGACTGACCCCTGTGGTACTGCACTTGTCACTGGTCTGAAGTCAGATTTGGAGTCTGCTACTTTCACAGTGTGGGTTCTGTCAGAGAGCTAGTTGGCAACCCATCTTGTGACATAGGTATTTATACATAGTTTAGTGAGTTTATCTATAATTCCAGAGTGGGAGATGGTGTCAAAAGCCTTGGCGAGATCTAGATGGGCTGTGTGAGCCACCTTACCCTCATCTATGGCTTTGGTGACCACTTCAAAGAAGTCTATCAGATTTAGGAGACATGATCTGCCTTTTATAAACTTGAACTGGGTGGGGTCCAGAGTTTGGAGATTACCAGTGTCATTGCTTATAAGTTCCATGATGATGCATTCCATAGCCTTGCAGACCAGACTCATCAGGCTAATGGAGTGGTAGATCCTGGGGTCCGTGGTAGCTCCCCCTTTGTGGAGTGGGATAACCATCACTATGCACCATTCAGAGGGAACAAAGCCTGAGGTGAGGCTATGATTGAACATGGTACTTAGGTGGGGTGGCAGTTTGTTCTGTAGTTCATGTAAAATGCAGCCTGGGGCTTTGGAGAGTGTAGTTTTTACCTATGCAGCTGTGATTACAGGAACTTTGCATTCTTCCAGTATAGAGATGGGCCCTTTAGGGGTGAGAGGGGGGTAAAGTTAGTACTAAACCTATCTGCCAGGATGTTGGCAATATCAGTTGGTTCTGTATATTTAGTGCCATTGTGCTGTAACTCAGAGTAGATCTGAGTGTTGCCATTGAGATTCTTGACATAGCTATAGAATCTTCGTGGTCATCTTTAGAATCAGTGGCGATTTTGTTTTCATAACTAGCTTTGGAGGATTTTATGAGGGATCTCAGCTTCTTACTGAGGCTGACCAGGGAGTTCCTCCAGTCATGGGATTTTACTCTTTTTTGCAACAGTTTCTTTCTTCTGTTGTAGAGTTTGTTTATTGCAGGGGACCACCAGATTGGCTTCCTTTTTTTGGAGGATAGCATCTTGGTTCTGTTAGGGATTGCACGATCCGTGCACTCGTGTAAGTGCTTATAAAGTGCATTTGTGTAGGATTCAGCAGTTGTACCTCTATTGTCCATCTGCATAGGAGTCATGAAGTTTGCCACTTCTGTCTTAAGAAGCATGAAGTTGGCTTTGGAGAAATTTTTATGGTGGTTTCCCTGATGGAGGGGTGGGGGTGGGATGTGGATGTCTAGAGTGATTAGCTTGTGGTCGGATCTGAAAAATGAGGAAGTGACCTCTGGTGTGGAACACCGGTTGCTCATGTTGGTAATAACAGGGTCTAGGATATTGCTGCCCCTGGTGGGGATGTGGATAAGTTGATCCAAGCATTGGAAATTATGAATTCCAGAAAACATTGAGTAAAAGAGTTGGTACATAAATAGTTTTCCCAGTTAATGGTGGGGTAGTTGAAATCACCCATTATTAGGGTGTTAGGTTATACCCTAATATTTTCCAGTGTATCAAGAAATGAGGAGTGGGAATCCTGGGGCATGGTGGGGTCTTGCCCAGAGTTAGTTGCACTTGAATAATCTCATATGCATTATGATGCGCAACTAGCCTGGAGGTGTGGATATCCTTAATGAATATGGACACACCTCTGCCTTTAGTGTTTCAGTCCAGGTTAGGTGGCAGAAAGGTGATGGTATGAATTATAGCCTGGTAATGCATGGGGTGCTCTCTGGAGCCTTGAACCAATGCTCTGCCACTGGACAGATGTCGGTGTTCTCCATTTTAAGGAGTGTCTCAAGTGTGTGCATTTTGAGGTTTAGACTTCTAGCATTGAGTATCATTACCCTCAGATTTTGCTTGCTTGTACCTGTTATGGTGGTGAATTTGTCATTTGAACCTTGCCTAAAACAGGCACTATAGGGGTGGCAAGAGCCTTAGCCAGTATCCAGAATCCCAAGGGTGACAGGTGCAGGCCATCTCTGGCAAAGCATCGTGGTCTATTATCATGTCATCCCAGGCAGGCAGATACTTGGCCAATTGTTGAAGTCAATCATTTTGTCCTTGTATTGTGGTATAATTCTGGGTGATGCAGGATGCTACTCAGGGCTAGGGTCATACCTGCCTGGGCTACAAGATCAGACAGCTCCTCCTTGTCTCTTTTCATGTAGTCCAGGGAGGTATGTCTTAGGTCATTCACACCAACATGGACAATGACAGAGTCATATTTGTACTTGTTGTGGAGTGGCCTGAGTGTGTGTGTGTTATGTGGTGGATCCTGGCACCCGACAGACAGCTGACAGTAACTTTCTCCTTGTTTAGCCTGGTGAGTAGAACATCGGTGTGCCTGACTATAGAGTCACCTATGACTAGAGTGTTGGGTACGTTGTTATGCCTTATGGGCTGTGGTTGAGTGGCACACTGAGTTTGTGGGCTATGTATCATTTGGATTGTGTTGGAGGGTGGAGGTTGCTTGTGTTTCTGCTTTGGAGGTTCCTGTTGCTTGGGCAAATTTTTATTGAGAGCCTCCACAAATGTAGGTGTGGGTTTTATGTTTCTATGTGTGTGTTTTGGTGGTGTAGGTTTTGAGGGACTATGTCATGAGTGTGGTGTGTTGCAAGTGTTTACCTTCTCCTCTTGACTGTCTAGTCCAGTCTTGGGTGAAGAGAGCTTTGCTTCCAGTTTGGCTATATAAGTGCATCTCTCACAGGTTGTAGTGCTGGGTGGTAGGGGGAGAGGGTTGTCTGTGTACATGAGGCAATTGCTGCATTGCCCCAAGATGCCCAGATTCATCAGGTAGACAGGAAAAAACACTGGGAGCTGACCCTTAGACATGCCTGGATAGGTGCTTATTTATTAAGTACTAAAAACTGTTTTCTTCTAGACAAGTGAGGAAAGTTGAGTGCTGTAGTAATTTGCACCTTATTTAGTGCTTACGAGTTCTGAACAAGTGCTGAGTTTAAAGAAACAGATTTGATTGCTAAAACTAAAAAACTGACTAGTTCTAAGGGAAGGTTCGAAGAGCAGACCTTATGATGCTGGGAATAGTTTAAAACCTAGCTAAGCGGCGATGCATAAAGTGTTTTTTTTTTTTTTAGATAAGCTACCTAGTGCTTACCACTCCCACTGATAAGCTTGAAGGCTTCCTTCCAACACAGAAAGGCTTAGGGGCTCAGAAACTTACAGTCCTGGATACAGCAAATCTGTATCTGGACTAGACTACTTACAGGAAAGGCAGGAAACAAGCTTAGATTTTTTTTTGTTTTAGTAATGAAATAATATCTACTTTATTATATACTTGTTTTTTCAAAACTGTGTCTAATAATTATTCAAGCCTGGACAATAGTATTTTTGTTTCATGCTTGTTGTTACAAATCTTTTTCCCCTCCACTGGTAATTATTTTTCATATGCTTATTAGTGTGTGTGTATTCATGTAGGTGAACTTTTATAATTGTACAGATTTTTCTTCATTTTAGAGCACAGCATTGCTCTGAAGAGTTGTGCCTTGTAAAGAAACCTGTTGAGTAGCAAATGTCCTAATATTCTCAAAGAGTAAAATATATTGCATCTTTTCTCTAAAAATGTTAGGCAGCTTTGGAACTGAATTTAATCACTGTTCTAAAAATATTTCTTATTAGCTGATGCTGAATGATGTTCTTCAGAAATCACACCATACCTGTTTGCCTAATACCGATTCTATCTTACTGAATTTCTTTTCTCACTTTTTCTAGCATTCATTGTGATAAAATGTGTTGAACGTTCACACCTTTCCAGAATGTTTGAAGTACAGTTAGTTTACAATGATTAGCATTTGAAAGATGAGGCAAATGCAGTCTATACATTTCCCCATATACTTTCAGTGCCATTCCTAGTATATTACGTAGGTAATTTTGTGGATACTTTTCTACTAAGGCAGTAAAAATTAAGTGCTGTAACCAAAATCTCATGCCTTTGATGACCCTATATTTTGACAAGTTTTAGTATCAATTTTTCTATGTATGTGCAAAGGTATGTATGTATATATGTATGTAACACATAGTCTATGTTTATATTCATGTGGTTTGAAAACAACTGCCTTTACATGTTTTACTGACAGGCTCGCAATTCAAGGTGTTCTTGAGTATCTATAAATTCTGTGTATGATACATATATGATAATGGAGGTCTTTTATTGAAACTATGTTCGCGGTGCACATAACTGTTTTAAAAGTGCACTTCAAGGTTACTACTGCAATTCTATTCATTTTCTCTAAGGAACCCTGTTGTGGCTGAGATGCACTGCTGACCAGACTACTTACCCAGGTGCAGCTAAGCAAATGTGTGTCTCTGTATGTGTTTATTTTCTGTGTGTACATATATGTATATATGATATACATTACCTGCTGTATAACAAACTGGCTAATTATCATAGTTAGCCAGGTCTATTAGCTGAGAGTCATGCTCTCTTCAAAAAGTGTATTCACCTGTACTGTCCCCAGTGAGCAATTCCAGGACCACTTGTCTTTGGTTTTTACTTCTCCAGTGTCAAGGCTGACATCAAGGGTTTGTAGCTGACCAAGTTTGGAGTTGTCACTACCTCACCATCTGAGTCCATACCTCTCAAATGTACCTCATTACAAGGAATGTTCCTCATTTGTGGTCTTAAAACATTCATGCTCCTTGAAGTTCCACATTGAAACTATGTAGCTATATACTTCAGTGGCGAGTTGATTTATAAGATGGTGGTAGTATTATGATATGTTGTTTTAAATGATGCCTAACTATGTATATGATTTATTTTTTGTCTGACCCATAATGGGCTGATTGCATGGAATCTCATTTAATCTACACTTGTGTAGATGTAAATGACAATAAAGTTACTTTTGACTTTGACTTTTTTGTCACATGTTCAGCGTTAGTGATTTTTTAACAGATATCCATGATAAATAGAACTGAATCAAGCTAATTTATTAAACTATTATATAAGTAGCAATATCACATTTTAACCATTCTACGAACTTCCTAGATGAAGTTGTTAATAAGCTGTTAGTGAGTGTTCCACATTTTGCCCAGTTATTCCACATTATGAAAGGTAGTGTTTCTCATTTTGGAGATGGAAGCTTGAGAGCTATGTGTCTGATTTCCATATTTTTCAGGCAGGACTAGCATGCAGCAGTAAGTGGTGTCTGAAGCACAGCCTAAAACTACATGCCAAGAAATGCAGCACTAGCACTATGCCTGTAGCCAAACTGACTTAGTCATTAGGGACCTGAGCATTTTAATTGACAATTAGTTATCCTTTGATCATTATGTATCCACTAATGTTAGGATAACCTTTTACCTAATCACCAGGGGTGATTAATAATGTCCCCTTTTGGTCTGTACTTGTGTAAGCACATGGCCCAGCTTGAGAGGCTACATTGTTCTCATTACAATAATTAAGAGTATGCATTTTTGAGCTAGTCAGACAGCCTTAAAGCACTTTGTCTCTTTTCTGTTTTCCTACACACTCTGGACAGGTAATCTCTGTCTAACCTACATAGCCTCAAAGGATTTGGTCCACTGTCACCAGCTGCATATCTGCAGAACTAGTAACATCCTAACACAGCTTTAAGAGAACTTATCATCTACCAAAACATAAATTACAGAGAATTCCCCATTAACAGAATATACTTCCTTTGGATGTAAAGCAAAGTATCTCTTTGACCCTCTTTAAGCATAACCTGGATGCATGAATAGGCAATTGTAACTACAGTCCAGGTCTGGCCCCTGAAGCCATCATTGAAAGGGGTCTAAAACTAGGTATACATTAGTCATGCCACTGGGTACTTACAATACGGGATATTGTAGCCAGGCTACTGATGTTCCTCTGGATCAAAAGTCTGCTGTTAACCCATGAATTTGTGAACCTAAATGTCAAACTTCTTTCATTTTGGCATCACCACATGCTAGCAAACCAGTATCCTTGACCAGACCCATGAATGGTATTCACATATCTATTAATCACGTCTGTACATCGGCTACATGATAGCATCACATAACACAGTGTTGTGTAGTTCAGAGAAGTGACAAAACCTGAAAACATATCCAGATGCAGTACTGTCACCTGGCAAACTTAGCAAGACCTGAATGAGTAACAACATTTACATAAGGCCTGCCAGTGCACTTCTGGATGACCTAAACCATACAACCACACTCCAGTCCCTGAATGAGAAATAGTCTACTGACACAAAATGAATTTTCTAGAGAACTAGACTGCTGATGTCATGCCAGTGACACAACAGTGTTCCCATTTAATATGTCACCTCTGGTGATTGCTCTTATTGCTATGCATTGATGATAACCCTACAGTGCTACAGACCATACCTGAAAGCATGAAATGAAAACTGGGATGTGTTGTCTTAGTCCAAATATAGGATGGCATCACCTTGTCAAATGTCCACAGCAGTACACATAAGGTATGGCCAGTATGATTACATCACATGTAGATCTGTGCAAAGGTCTGACATAATGCTGAGGAGCAGTTAAACATTAAAGGGTAACATTGCCATAATGACTTATGGAATACGACAATATTATGCCAGGTAGTACAACAGTCATACACTGTATTACATAGCTTTCTGTCAACTCACTTTCCCAAAGGGTAAGACAGTTCTGCTGTTATCCTACACTGTGTAATGATACTTTTAGTACATCAGGGTGCTGACTAGCCTGCACCACATTACTGTACCATCCCTGCCTTCTACTCTGTTATCCACACCCACATTTGTGTAACTAACTGTAAACTTAATCAATAACTTATTCTGAGCATATATTTATGTATTGTCTCTAATTTTATATGCACATACATGTGCACAATGAATAACCATCAATGAATTTGTTCAAAACGCAAAACATTGAACAAGTGCATTGGTGATTATCATAATCACCACCTAAATCATCAAAAAAAGTAGTGACAAATGTAAAACATAATTTGTGACTTTCTTTGGACATGCATAGTTACATACATATTTCAATATATAATTAGATACACATAGATACGTGTATGTATATGTGCATATGTGCACATGGATGTATATATGCAAATCCTTACCCTTTTTTGCCTGAGTAGTGTAGATGCATAGGCCTATGTGTATGCATGCACATATGCAGTTTATTTACATATCTATACATCTTATAGTTAACAGACATGGTTGACAATAACATCCATATTTACATATACCAAAATAAAATATTTTCACATTCACCCACAAATAAGGTGTTTATGAAAGTATATAGTAATGACCGCACACATTTTCATGCTCCCACAATTGTGCTACAAATATCTTTGTATTGCATATGCCCTGCATGATACTACAAAGTTTAGCCTTACACACTGTGCTATTTTTTTCTTTGCGAGTACCCATCTACTGTATTTTATGTCATGTACAAGTACTAAGAATGTACACAGATTACATGGTATATGTAAACAAACATTTAATTTTGCATTTTAATAAAAAATTTAAACAATAAATAGATTTGTGCTGTACTCTCTAACATACCACAAATTAAACATAATCTCTGTATGAAATCATTTAATTTGTTCCCATTATTCAGCTATTTGTTTGTTTGTTTGTTTGCATATTAATTTAAGTTTGGTATCCATATAAGTGGACTGGCTGACAGTCCCTTTTGAGTCATAGCCTAACCTCTCCAGTACAGACACAAATAGCAGCTAACTACTACTGTATTTTGGCTTTTCCTGGTTCGGGGTCGCCACAGTGGAATTCCAGTTTGCTAATAATTGGCAGTGAATTTTTATGGTGTCGAGTTGCCAGCTCAGCACCCAGCCTTCAAAAAAGGCACACCCACATACGCTCGCACCTACCTGTATGTCTTTAAATTCACTTGACCGTGGGGAGGACATGCAGACTCCACACAGAAGGCGCTACAGCCAAGAATCAAACCGGAGAACCTCTTGCTGTAAAGTGACAATGCTAACTGCTGCACTACCACAGCACCAAATAGTAGCTAACCACAATAAAGAATGGTAGCTGTGAGAGTTGAAATATTTTGTTTTCAGTGTAACAAATTGGTTAAAAATGGCTTTCAGTATATTTTTCTGAAAATGTAAAATAAATATTCTGCTTTTCAGTGTAGTACAGAGTGCACTTAGTTTAAACTCTTGGCAAAAAACATATAGCTTGGTATTCATTGTTATTAGAAGTCAGAAGTAAAATATTTTATATTTTATAAACTATGCAGTTTGTGAAATTCTCTAACTACAAGCAGGTCAAGATAAACTCTTGTATGCAGCTGTGTTTCGTCAACAGGACGTGCAAGATAAGAGCAAGGCCAAAGAGTTATTCTTCAGGAATAGAATGTTTGAGATATGAAAAACAAACTGTTAGCAAACCAGCTTCAAAGGAAAGACTCATTGTTCTGGCAAATTCTCTAAACTGCTGATGCAGGCAAAAAAGACACTATAAAGAGTGGGACTTTTTCTTTTGTAAGAGAGACTTTGATTCTTACAGATCTGATGCTGTAAGCTGAAGTACGGCTTTGTTATTTGTGTACATCTTTCATTGTTATACTAGATGTCTACTTCGTATGCAGAGTAAAGAATGTCATATCAGATGAACCGTCTCATTGTTTACATTGAATAATGGTGCAGACTAGCCTAATTAGAATAGTACTTAAATTGTACAGTGGCGAGACCAGACCAGTCAAAACAACCGGGGGGGTGACCTGTAGAGGTGCCTCTCACAGTGCGACATTCCTGCGCAGTTCTTCTTTTGAGTCGACTCTTCTTTCCTAAATCTTTGTCCATTGACTGGAGAACAAACACTGCAATGCAGTACAGGACAGTACAGTAATTTTTCTTCAGACAGTTGGTGAAATACGAAGAGTGGGTCACACTGCCAGACCTGACTTCACCAGCATCTAGTGACTGACAACAGAAAATTCTCCCACAACTGATCTTCGTGTCAAGACTGGCCACCTTGTCCTAAACATTTGTGGTAAATATTTTTTTCTGTTTTTCTTTTAACAATGAATGCAATTCATGAAAATGTCAAGAAGTGCACCAAAAATGTTACTGTTGATGTATGTAAATCATATGCAGATGTATGAAATTATTTACAGACATGGTATGATCAGCATGTTAGCACATGTAAGTCTTTATTAGGCAAGACAAACAACCCTACATTATGCAAATGGATTGCCACTTATAATTGGTATGTGCATAAAGCAAAAGTGTCACAGAATATAAATGCTCAGATTTGTGCCATTTGTAATGACTTAAACGTTGCTTTTTGAATGTCTTGTCATAAACGTATTATACAAAACCTGGAACAAAACCAGGGTAAAGTAATGCTTGAAACACAGACAATAGTTCCTGTTTCTATATATCATGTTGCAACAGCTTTATTAGAGGGTAATGTAAATGTTAAAGTTTGTACTGATTTGCAAGAGTTTAAGGACTGGATTGATGAAGTTACTAAACAGCAAGGTCCTGACCTTGTGGGTCATTTTAAAATTTACTGTGATGCAGGGAATATGTCTAGTAAGATAAATACTGATTCTGCAGAAGGTGCAAAAGAATTTGCTCAGTTTTTAAAAGTCTCACAGACTGAACTTAAGAACTTTACAGAAACAGTTTGTGATAAAGGCAACAAAGCTATTGGTATGATAGAAGGATTAATGGATAAAACTGCCCATTTGCAACAGACATACGACAAGCAGCTGGTTGATGCACAGCATAACGTCACTGTTGCAAGACAGGAAATAAACACATTACGAGTTCAATTACAGACACAGGAATCTGAAGCTGTTAGAGCAGCAGATTTAGCTAATCAGGATTTTTTAAAATTACAAACTTTGTTAGAAAAATATCAAACAGAAACTGTTGCTACCAGTCGTGTCATAGCCTCAGCTGGTTTTTCTGCTGAAGTTTATCATCAGTCTAGGATGTTAGAAGCTCTTCCTAAGTGGGATGAACAGAAGGGTATTTTTAATAACATTATTACATTTGAAGTTTGGATTCTTCAAACTGTAGGCACTGTATGCAATGATACACTTGAACGTTGTTTCTGGAATTTTATTCCTCAGCATTTTATGGCTTATATTCAGCAAAAGAAGTATCCAATACAAACTAAACATCTAAGAATGACAGCAGTATTGTTAGCATATACTAGAGGGCAATCTCTTACACCCACACTTTTAGACCAGTTTCTTGAGAAGCAAGCTGAACATTACCAGCCGGCATATATGCTAGTTAATAACAGTGATGAAAAAGATTTAAAAATGAAGATTTTCAAAAAGCTCTTATGCGCTCTTTCTTAGACCATTTGGAAGGTGTCCCAGGGGATATCAACCTTATTTATGAGGAATCTTCAAACACACTCACAGACTTAGTAGAAAAATTGTTGAGAGCACGTATTATGTGCAAAGATAATGCTATTCATAAGCAAAAGATTTACACTCCCCATTCTACACCCATTGTGAGTGAAGTAAGGGGGAGGGGGCATGGGAGATGGGTTAATCAGGGACAGTATGTCCCACAGCAAGTGACAGGACAATCCTATCAAGGGCAGGCTACACAGGGGCAACAATGGTCAGCATCAGCTCCCCCAGCCACTCAGTTAGCTTCTCAGGTTACTCAATCTGTAGAGGGTCCTTCAAAGCAACAGCCTATTTGCTATTCCTGTAAATAGGTAGGTCATACTAAAAACGATTGTAAGTATTATCACAGGTGGCACCAAGAACAAGAGGTAAAGGGTAAGTTTCTTACTGTAAAAAATGTTGGTAAACCATGTGTACCATGACAGCAGCAGGGGATGCAGCCAGAGGTACAAACACAGCAGTACACGTCACAACAATATGTGAGAGAAGGTAATAGGGGACCACAGCAGCAGCCCCTATATACCACGAATACTCAGCAGTCAGTATTCCCAGTACAGCAAAGGGATGGTGTGACATCTACTATTAATATACCAGGTAATATGGTTAACACGCAGGATACAACTGTTCCTTCTGACTTTGTTCCTGAGGGTCCAGTAAATCCTAATTATCAGCAGCAAATAGCCTTGCATCAGGAACTCAATTGATCTTCTTATGTTGACTGTGAAGAAGACAAAGAAACACTGCAACTATGTCCTTTGTTGTCCCATGCCACCAATGATTCAGGGTAGGTAGTAGATGCACTATAGGGATGTGAGGCCCCTACCCAAGTCTCTTCTTGACTAACTTCATGAAAGGGAAAGATGGATGACCACTTATTAACATTTGGGTAGAGGGGAACCTGTAGGAAGATGTTCTTCTAGATACAGAAGCGGCAGTCTCAGTGACAGGTAGGCATTTGCCTCCTGACTTGTCTAAATGTACATGTATTTCAGGGTTTAATGGCTCTGGATGTCTGGCCTTAGGTAGTAAACCTGTACAAGTACAATTCACCCATCAAGGGGAGCCAGTGAAAGGGGTATTTTTAATGCATAATTCTTGCACCTCCACAATCTTGGGAATGGATATATTGTCTAAAATGGGAATTGTCATAGACCTTCCTAATGGTATCATATGGCAAGAACAAGGTCCTATGGTGTGCATGATTGAGGTAATACATGTACCAACCAGTTCTGAAAAGGGATGTACTGTCAGCCCTACTGAAAATGAAGTATGGTCAAAGGTAAAACAGCAATTCCATACGTTGTGGTCTCAAGGGCCCACAGACTGTGGGAAGCTACAGAAAGCAGTTTCTGCAGGTAGTGACGAGGATTTTATTCCACCGTTTCAAAAACACTTTCCAATTCCAAAGGAAGCAGAAACAGACATGCAAAATTGCATCCAACAATGGCTTGATGTGGGAATAATTCAAAAGAGAAATAGCCCTATCAATTCACCCATGTGGCCAGTTAAAAAGAAAGACGGCACTTACAGATTGGTTATTGATTTATGAAAAGTGAGCCAATTCATGACTCTCCGGGCACATTTGATTCCTGGAGTCCCAGAGCTTGCAGCAAGGATAAAACCACAAAGTCAGTGGTTTACTGTCATAGACTTAGTTAATGGTTTCTTTGTAGTACCACTGCAGAAAAAAGATTGGCAAAGGTTTGCCTTTACTTTTCAAAATGAATAGTATGTCATGATGCGGTTACCACAGGGGTTTCAAAGCAGTCCGGTTATATTTCACCATATAGTTGGACAAATACTACAAGGTCTAGAATCTGATGATTCTGTTCTGCATTACATTGATGACATACTAATACAGTCTGAAACAAAAGAACATCATTTAGCTAAAGTGATACAGGTCCTTCAAACACTGCAGGAGGCAGGGTTTAAGGTTAAAAGTGAAAAAGTACAATTCATGTCATCTAAAGTAAAATTTCTAGGTACTATCTTACGTCCTTCTGGGCATACTCCTTGTTCAGAGAGGGTGCAGAGAGTCTTGCAAATGGATAAACCGGTTACCATTCCAGATTTGCACAAATTTCTAGGTATCATGAATTACAATCGGGAATTCATAGAGGATTATGCCAGCATGGCAATTCATCTGTATGACATGCTTTCTAACCAAAAGGAATTATCCTTTTTGGAGTGGAGTCCAAAGAAAAATATAGCCTTTTGTGATTTAAAGGCAGCATTGACTAAGGCTACAGAGCTAATAGCTCCCAGTTTAACACATCCTTTTGTATTACAGGCAGCAGCTGGACCTAACACACTCTCTGTTGTGCTCTTACCGGAGTGGCCTCGAGGCCATGATGCTAGAATGGAAAAGACTTTATGCCCCATTACATTCTTCAGTAGGAAAATGGCACATGTTGAAAGGGGATATCATCCATGTATTCAGCAACTTTTGGCCATTTATTGGCGTTTAAAACAAACTGAATACTTATACTTAACAGCTTTTTCCAAAGACATTACAGTACAGACACCGCATTATGCCATACAAGCTTTGGTAAATGAGACTCAGCTAAATAAACTGATTGATGACGTCAGTCAAGCAGTGTTTGCAAAATGGCTAGCATTGTTTAGTGTCAAGCAAGATACGATAAAGGCAGGAGATAAGTATTACTTATCTAACTTTATGGAATATGAAGAAAAATGACATGAATGCATTAGGCACATTTCACATCCAGAAAAGTCCATTCTGTCTCCTGATTTTCAGGAAGACAGGCCATCTGTCTTTGTTGATGGTGCTCGATTTTGGGACAATGGACAATATTGAACTGGATTTGCAGTATTACCAGACAACCCTTCTGTGGGACAGCCGACTCTGATTCAGTTACTAGGACATATGTTTGCTCAGCGAGCTGAACTGACAGCAGTTCTTTATGTTACATTTTCCACCTGTCAATATCCTTTCAGACAGTGCATATGTGGTAAATTCTCTTTGGCTGCATATGTCTACATGGACAAGGAGAGGGTTTGTTGATAATATGGGCAAACCCCTCAAGCATGCTTCTGTGTTACAGACTATTTGGAATTTAGTTCGTAGTCAGTCCCTTGTGGGTTACTACAGTATTTTAAATGTAAAAGCTCATCAAAAAGCTACAAATGAGATTTTTCAGTTAAATAGCTATGCAGATCAGATGGCAATAAAGTCAGCCAGGGAAGGACTGCAACTGTATCCTACAGAACACCTTTCTGGTGTACTAGATAAAACAACTGCAGTACATGCCATACAGACATTTTTAGCTCAGAATTTGCAACATGATTTGCTGCAGATCCAAACTAAGTTTAGACTGAAGGAAAAATTTGAGAAATGTACTCTCGTAGGAGACAGTCCAGGGCAATAGTATGCAAAATGCTTTGAAGACAGTTCTAGTCTTCCTTACATACTGTACCAACAGGCACGACAGTTAGTGAAATTTAATCATCAGGTATTGGGACATTTGGGTACACAAACGTTATGGCCCATTGTAAAGAACAAGTACTGGCATCCACAGTTAAAGAAAATATGTGATTTAGTGCATGCTGAATGTTTAATATGTTTGCAAGTTAATGCTCAATTGAAAAAGCCACAGTTACTAATGGTAACTCCAGCGGATGGACCTTGGTATGCCATCCAAATTGACTTTGCAGGTCCATTACCTCCAGCTAAAGGTGGGTACAGGTATCTTCTAGTGGTAGTTGATGTATTTTCAAAATGGTTAGAAGCAATTCCTCCCAAAACAATGATGGCTAAGGCTACAGCAGAAGCCTTATGGAAAAATATTTTTTGTCATTGGAAATGGCCATGAGTTATCGAATCCAATAATGGGCCACAGTTTGTCAGTAAACTGATGAAGACTGTGTGATTTGCTCGGTATCCAGCAAAGATTTCATGTTCCTTACTATCCTCAGTCCAATGGGATTGTTAAAAGAATGAACAGGACTCTTAAGGAATGCCTTAAGAAAGCCTGCTTGGAAAAATGTGTAAATTGGGTAAAACATTTACCTGGAATCTTGCTGGGTGTCAGAGCAGCTCCTCACAGTAAGACAGGGATTTCATCTTTTGAAGTCATGACAGGCAAGAGATTGCCCATATAATTGCCATGTGATCCTACTGTTACTACAAACAGGCCATTATTAGAAATTGCACAGCATCAACGATGGTTAAAGGATATTTCTGAATTGTGTCAAAGCCTGTCAGAAATGCAAGCATTCAAATTACGGTCAAAGGATACCGTTATGCCAGAAGAAAACCTTCCATCTGGGTCACAGGTATTAGTCAAGACATTCCAGATGAACGGCCCATGGGATAGTAATTGGCAAGGCCCCTTTGAAATAATTGCTCAGTTAGGACCTTTGGTGTACAAAGTTAAAGGAAAGAAGAAAAACAAAAGGATTCTTGTTCACAGAGATCAGTTGGAAGTCATTAAGTGACTTCATGTTTTGTGTTTTTTTTAGACACACGGCAAATGCCAAGTCTGAAACAGTTAAAAAGGCATCTATCAAAACAACTTTTCAAATTAATACCTCTCACGTGGAGAGGGTATACTGTTGTACATAATAAAAATGTTGTTTGTTATTGCACTGACTGTGATCATTGGAGCCCTTGGGGTAGGGTATCAAACAAGAAAAATGCCAGTTTGGAAAGTAAACAAAGACAATAATACTCTAAAGTTAGGTTGGTGTGAATGCTCAAAGGCAAATCTTTTTTGTGGGCAAAGATGGCAAAATAATGGGTATAGACAGCAAAACAATTTTACTTGTCCGAATAATGCTAATTGTACATTTGGACATATAATAGTTCCCAGTAATGTTACCTTTTTGTCAGCAGTTATAGGTCATTATTATATTTGACCAAATACTTCTAAGGTAACCTTTAAATTTGATTCTAAAGTTTCTATTAAATGTTGTCAATTTCCTATGTTTTATTTGGGAAAAGGAAAAAATTCACAGAAATATCCACCATCAACACAACGGCTAGTCTTCACTTATGTGAAGAAATGTGGAAATCACACCATACAGTGAATTAGTATTCCTCCTAACAATACAAAAGTGCACATAAATTTTACTACTGGAGTTTCTGTAATATGTACTAATACTATAGTCATTACAGGCAGCATGCATTGGGTATATGTTCTATCAATATTAAGAGGTAAACCTACCTCTGTTTATACAGACCATTTGGTTAGGATCCCTTCTACCTGTAAAAAAGTAGGTAGACAGTATCAAAAGCTTGTAGTACATTTTAACATTACAGTCCCAGACACAGGCAAATGCCGATATAAAAGAGCTTGGTATGATACTTTGCTGGGAGGTTTGGGTACCAGAATGGGGGTTATTAATGCAGCTGATATTAAAATTCTAACTAATCATTTAAAAACAGTGGGGGAAGATATCTCTCAGATTGTACATTTACAAGCATTTTGGAATCCAGAGATATGGAAAGCACACCTGCATAATATAAACTACCAGCAGCAATGTTTAGACAATCATGATGCTATGCAGTTACATCAGTTGAAATTTGATGGTAACATGACAGTTTTTGTAAACTGGACAAAATGCACTATGCAATCTTTGTATGTAGACATTAAAAAAAAATTTACAAATTGAACTGATGTTACAGAATGAAAATGTTTGGCGACAATTGTTACATAAATGGGTACCCGATACAGATTGGATTAAACTATATACTGAAGTAACATATTGTACTCTGCAATACTGCACAGGGCAGTTTTCACATTATAATGTTACTAATACCACTGTTATGTGTCAGTTATGGTATTACCTATGATATTTCTTGTACCAAAAGGGTATGAGTATTGGTTGCCACAATTTGAAGGAAACCATACAGATATGAGAAAGAAAACACATAAAACTGAGTATTATACACAGACTCAAAATAGATTAATTTGTGGATAGCAGTTGCCTGCTTACTGCAGCATTCTGTTAACTTATGTAAGTGGACCATTATGCCATCTTCTTTTCAAATGTTTATAGAAGTGGCTCCTCAGTATGTTTGTCTCGTTACAGATCAAGATGTAGGTCATAATTTAAAATTACCTTTTGTAGGATGTTTATCACATGTTGACTTCCTTAAATGGAATAATCAGGGCTATGTGTTTACTGAAACCATAGAAGTAAATGCTTCCAGAAGTTGGAATTATGACTTAATACAACTTCCCAATATATCTGTATCTTTGGATAATTTAAAAAACATAATGAGTAATACTGAGATTCTCAGAGAGTACTTAGGAAAAAGAAATAAAAGTATTCTGTATTGTGACCAAAACACTCGACAAACTAAGTGCAATAAAGAACAATAGATCCAAACACAAGTGTACCAAACACCCAAACTTGTCCACAGAGGAATTAATTTATTGTGAAGCGCTTTTCGTCACTGTGATACAGTGACTTCATCA
Source organism: Protopterus annectens (assembly GCF_019279795.1). Taxonomy (NCBI): domain Eukaryota; kingdom Metazoa; phylum Chordata; order Ceratodontiformes; family Protopteridae; genus Protopterus; species Protopterus annectens. Next base: position 834,524,169 of record NC_056727.1, on the reverse strand, counting down.
GACATATTTAAAAACAGTCAATTCATTTTAAATAACATTTTAAGGTCTATCACATGATACAAAACTTCCAATCAACTCACTATACTAATTAGTTCAAACCTATAGAATAATAAAAACTGTTGCAAACATATTATTAAAATATATATATATATTATTTAAAAAAAAAAATTATATATATATATATATATATAATAAAGACAACTAGCAGATGTGTATAAATGCATGACAGTCCATTTAACCTGTCCTAGTTGAATACTAACTTGTAAGTATTAACCCTGGAATCCAAGTTATCTATCCAAGCTCTTAAGCTTAAGATTCATTGAGCCCAGGGTTAAAAAAAATAAATTTAAACTCAGTTGCCAAATTAATTCTCATATAGCTCCAGCTTGGTTAATCAGGGTGAGACCATGGAGATCATCCATGTGCAAGGCCCCATAGATAAGATCCCTCACAATATCATGGCTAGCTGCAGGTCACCATCTATGCCCCTAGAGTTTTATAACTCGTACTTAAACCTATTAGAGGTGCTCACCATCTAAACAAATACCCTATTCATGAGTGACATTAACTACCCCTCTACAGAAGTGAAAACATACACTACCTCAAACTCACAGGCACAACACTTCCTGGACTTTATTAACACAAACACACTGGAACAGATAGTAGATGTTCCAACCAGAAGATCACACATTCTGGATCTGGTATTCACCAACATAGATGAGAGCTGCAACACCCCTCTCCCCTGTGTCATATCCTTGCTAGTGAAGTTAGATCACAAAGCAGTCTCATTTGAAGTAAAAATCAACCAAGAAAATCTAGCTAAACCAGAAACAGTTTGGAACTATTCAAAGGCAAAATACATTCTATTAAGTGACATTTTTTTCAAAATTCAAGGCTCCTCTATCCCCGTGACACAGCTACCTAGCAGAATTATTTATAGAGTCTCTACACAAGCATGTGAATGGGTGTATAGAGGCTGCCGTACCTACCAGAAATAAACCCAAAACAAATGCTAAAAACTAACTGGTACTCACCAAATGGAGTATATAATAAAATCAAAGAAGAAAACTCCCTTAAAGACAATTGGTCTCTTATATAATTAACAAGAAACTAAAAGGTCTAGTTAAGGCCAACAAGGTCAAGTATTAGGTCAGGACAACATTGTAGGCTAAGGACAGTCACAAGGCCTTCCTCACCTATGTCCAGAACCTTAAAGGTAACACACATTAGTGTGCCGAACTGTTGGTGAACAGCAACACCTTCATCTTGTAATTTAAAGCATCTCATATGACCTGACTGGCCTTCACCCATTTCTGGCAAAGAAATTAATGGTTTAAAATCAGTAAGCTAAAATAATAGATTAATAACATTCTCTATATTCTCTTTCATACAGACTTCATTTTGTTCTAGATCTTTTCTTCTGAGCCATGAAAGACTCTACCCTGCATGATATTTTACAGGTGCATAAAACAAACATCACCATAAATATCTGTACAAAATACCTTAACTTTCACTGTTACATGAAATGAACTTGCTGGCAAAATATAGTCCAGCCCAAGAAATCCCCTACTCATGGAATAAGCATATACTGTGTGTCAAGTTGTGGAACTCATTGGCAACATTCAGAACTATTCTAAATAACTGGAGGGGCAACTGTACATTCACCCTGGGGATACAGAGGATAGCGCTCCTCAACTGTGGAACTTGACTGACCCAATTTCTTGGGCTTACATGGCTAGGTTTCTCAGTGATATTTTGGACTGCTTGCCTAGAATATACCTATCAGCCTAGTACATATAGCAAGTTACCAGCAAATGTCCCTTATGCACTCATCTAGAGTATGTACACGGGCAAGATCAGGAGTTAATAATTTCATTTTTATATGGTCAAACAGTGGGTAAGTATTTAACCATAAACGGGAAAAGTAAAGTGTCAAGCAGGAAAACTAACTGCAATAATAGCATTGCCATGCTTGAAAGAAGCCCATGTACTACTTGAGGTGAAAGAGGTTGCCCCTTCAGTCAAAGGTAATTGGTAACTTTCTAATTCAAAATCCTTAGACCAGCAGAAGCAAATATCACAGCATTCAAAGAATTCAAATGTGCACATTTTCTATTATTCTATGATGAAGCCTCAAAAGTTTAAATATAACTCTTATCCCCCCCAAAAGGAGTTCATCTCCCACCTTGAAAACTATAAATTTGTCAGTCTACCAAAACTAAACAAAATCGGAAGGGTAAGTGCAAACCAGCCTAGTGGGTCACATGAATAAATAAACTTTATAATATAAGGAAAAGGCTTATCAGAATTTACAGCAAAACTGAAGATCCACAAGTCAAGGCCAACCTCAAAAGGACATCTATCTAAAGTATTTGGGATGTCTCCTTCAAGTTAAGACTAATGCAGGGGGAGAATGCAACACTACACAAGTTGTTTTCATGGTTATTTGCATTGGATGTGATGCATTTTACTTGGTAAAGATTAATAATAAACTGAAACAATGGATTTCGGGTCATCTATCCGAGATCTGGTCTAAATGTAGAAACAATTCCCTGGCCAGACACCTTCAACTCCACAGAAGACACTCTCCCCAGATTCTCAAAAGCTTGCACGGAGTGCAAGATTGGTGCAGGAGCTGAAGCAGGCAATATGTCTGCCATGCAGTCCAGGAACAGCGTGCAGAGGCGTGCACAAGAGATCCTGCACTAATCCTGCACGGGCGAAGCCCTTATATGCAAATCACCCCATTTGCAGGAGAGGTGATTTTGTGATCCAGGAAGCTTTCGACCATCCGTGCAGGACTAGTGCAATCTTCAGAAATGTACTCAGTTAGTAACGAGTACATTTCTGCAAAATCCAAACCGGAGCTATGACAGCTCCAAATAAAGGCTGCATATCATGTAGTAAGCATACCAATGGCCAAGTATATGACCATTGGCATTGCAAACAATACAAAAAATAAAAAAATCAACTTTTATTTTTTTTAGCCAATCTCGGCCATTAACGTGATCGGGGGGGGGGGGAATAATAAAATAAACCTAAAATAAGCATTCTAACTAAAATCAGTATTCTGCCATGCAAGTCAATGGCAGGCAGAAGACAACATGGCCAGTGAGTAGTGGCTGGTAAGGGGGAGGCTCAGTGTGAGACATGTAACTATGCATTCCAAAGACATGCATCTGGAGCATTTCTCCCCAGGCCTCTGCTGAAAACAGGCTCTGTGGAACCTACTCGGACTTTCCCGGTCAACAAATGATAAATAAAAATAAAAAAAATAAAAATTAGCAGGCAATCCTGTGCAAATGAGGGGAAGGATAATGAATCCCAGTTTTCCCCAGCATGTGAGTCAGGTCCCAAAATTGTAAGAGTAGGAATAGCTTGGTGCATGCCTAGGAGATAGGTGACATCATGGGGGTGTGTGTCAGGAATACTGCAAGTGGACTGGAGCCCTGTGGCTCAGGTTTGCTCCTTGCTTAGCACAACTAAGCTAGGGGGCATGTCTAAACCTGCCCAGCACTGTTTACAAAGTCTAAGCAGGTGTGCGCACCATGCACCAGGTTTTACAGGAGGAAAACAAAGGTTAAAGAGGAAATAGCAGCAATGTGCACATTTGAGCACTTTGTGTGCGTGGCGAGCCCCCAGGCTTAAACAGGAAGCAATGGGAAGGGAAAACAGCAGTAGGAAGGTAATCTAGGAGAACTAGCATAGCTGGCAGGTGAAATGTATCAGAATCAGACAATTACACAGGCAGCAGACCAGCCCAGCCCAGAACACTACTAGAAACTATGCAAACACCTACCCCTCTGGTTTTTCCCACACTCTATACCACCAGTGTATACAAGCAGGGAGATTTTAACAAACAAACCTACAAAATGAGAAGGGCTGCAGCAGGCAACATAGAACAACATGTGCAAGAGGCTGAGGGTGGTGAGGATGTGAATGCTGCTGATCAACCCACAGTGAGGAGATGGAGAAGAGTGTACAGACCCAGGGTAACCTACCAGGGGCTACATGAGCTGGAGATAGTGGAGCGCTATAGGGTGGACAGAGACCTCCTATAACAAATTGTTGAACTGTGCCGGCCACAACTGACACACTAAGCTGACAGAGGGAAACACATCCCAGTGGATACCAAGGTGGGTGTAAGCCTAGGAATACTAGCCATAGGTACCTCCCAAAGCTCAACTAGGGATATCATGGGGATCTCACAGGCATCAGCATCCAGAATATTCCACCAGTTCCTGGATGCCATGTCAGCACATGCCAGTGAGCACATATATTTCCTCAACACCCGTGTGGTGTTGGCTGGCAGTATGCATCTCTTCCACCAAATAGCAGAATACCCTGAGGTAGTGGGTGCTATAGACTGCATGCACATATGCATCAAAGCACCACCTGGTGATCAGGATAGGGCCTACATCAACCACAGGGAAATCCCCTCTGTCAAATACCAGGTTGTCTGTGATGCCCAGGGCATTATAATGAATGTGTGTGCTGGCTGCCCTGGAAGCTATGATGATTCCCACATATGGCATCTGACGCAGCTGTACCAGAGATTTGCCAATGGGGACATCACCTACAGTCACCTAGTGGGGGATGCTGGCTACACACTGGAGCCATGTCTAATGTCATCCATCAGAAATGCACACACACCTGAATAAAAATGCCATAATGAGGCACACGCACAGACCAGACTTATAATAGAGCATCTGTTTGGGATGTTCAGGTCATGGTTCCAGTGTCTGGACACATCCGGTGGAGCCTTGCAGTACTCACCAGCTACATGTACCCAAATTGTTATGGTATGTGCCATGCTACACAATATGATCCTGTGGAAAAAGCTGCAGCAGGAAAAGTACAGGGCAGGGCCACACAGCCCACCACCAATGCCAAGGCCTGCACAGGCACAGAGTGACTCAGAGGAGGAATAACCTGAGCCTGCCCCAGTAGGCAGATGGGGGCGTGCCCAGTATGCCGAGGGCGCGGCAAAGAGACAACGCATAGCACATACACTGACACAGTAGGGACCCAGGGAATGACACCTCTCTCTGATTCGCACATACAGTAAAAAGGATGCCAAACATGACACTACCTGTGCTCAACCATGTATAGGGAGTGTACTATGTGCATCGACATAGGCAGCCCTCCAGCACCATCTGCAAGTCTGGCACACCCACAAGGTAAGTCAATCAACCTACCAATTGCCAAATGGAGTAGAATGTGTCATTACCTGTAGCTATGGTATGGATGTGAGCATGCAAGGGAATTGGGTGGCTGACTGTGATGACATCAGACAGTAGACACCCATAGTGGCACCATGACATCTGTAACACATACTGGACTCACCATAGTAGCCAGTACTACACAGGGTGACAAAACTCACTGGAGGAAATGTGCTGAGCAGCATGTGTGTCCATATGACTCACATGTGCCAGTCAGGGTGGTTCACATACCCAGCAATAGTCCCAGCCAGCAGGACAAGTGTAAACAAACACAAACAGAGCCTGTGCTATGCCTCCTGAATGATGGCTATGGTTAACTCCCCCCCAGGCCTACACAGACATGCTACAGCAGGTCAGGCAGTGGGATGTTAGTTCCGAAGGGTAGGACATCAGGCACTAATATGTAGTGCAACCAAAGCTACGATCTGTAGTATAGTGATATGCCTCTAGTCAGCATGATAGGTAAGAATACAGAATGAAATGGAATACCTGACATGCCAGTACAGTCATATCAAATGTGTACAAGTGTCAGGTGTGCCCCCCCATCCGACGTAGAAATGTAATAACAGTCAGGTGTGCCCCCCCAATCCTGTATAGAAATGTAGGAATAGGCAAGTGTGCCCCCCCATCCTACATAGTAATGTAATAACAGTCAGGTGTGCCACCCCAATCCTGTGTAGATATGTAGTAATAGTCAGGTGTGCCTCCCCATCCTACATAGAAATGTAGTAACAGTCAGGTGTGCTCCCCCCCACTCCTGTGTAGAAATGTAGAAACAGTCAGGTGTGCCTCCCTGCTATGCAGAATTGTAGCAACAGTCAAAGCAAAATGATTGATGGATACCCTGCAGAGACAGCATGCTATCCATCGGTATACAACACAAAGGTCAGCACTGCAGCACAAACTACCGGGACCCGATCCACACATAGGTTCATAGGCTCATAGGTAGGTACTAGGCTATTGGCCCAAGGGCCTATGAAAGCCTAGCCAGCAAGGTTCCATAGCTTATGCCACCCAAGAAAGTTATTTTCCTGTGCCACTGTTGAGCAGAGACACAGAAGTGATCCCCACGATGTATTTCCTATTTGCCATCCACTCATCAAGATTTTTCTTGAAGAGTGCTAATGAAGAACTTTGCATGACATAGATGGGTAGCTTGTTCCAGAGTATAGGAAATCTCTGGGACAGGAATTTATCCCTCCTGTGTGTCCTGTTTATTGTGGTGACAAGGTTTAGGTCCCTAGAGCGTGTAGCTTGGAGGGATTTGGATTTCTTTAGGTGTAGCATGTCCAACAGCTCTGGGTTTGACATAGCTTTATATATTAGGCAGAGATCACCTCGGAGTAGGCGATATGCTATGGAGTAAAGCTGGAGTTTTTTGAGGCGGTCAGTGAAGGGCATTTGTTTGAGGCCAGTAATCCTCTTTGTGAGGTACTTCTGTGGCCTTTCCAGCTGCTTCAGATGTCTTGTGAGGTACATTCCAAAAGGGGCATTGTACTCTATAATGGGTCTAATGAGTGACAAGTAGAGGGGAACAATGACCTCTTTTTTCCTGGATGAGAACCCTTTTATGATGAGGTGTACCATGTAGAAGGACTTCCTGACTACTGTGGCGATGTAACTATCAAAGGAGAGACTACTGTCCACCTGGGTCCCAAGGTCTATTATCATGGATTTGGTGTTAAGTAGATTTCTGTCTATGTGGTAGTTCATGGGTACAGAGTTTTTACCAAAGGGGATGACATTGCACATTTTAGCATTGAGCTTGAGGCCATGGCTCTGACACCAGGCATCTGTCTCAGTGAGGCCCTTCTGTAGGATGTCCACATCGTTTGGGGACTTGACTATGGCTCCTAGTTTGCAGTCATCTGCAAACTTCGTTAGCCAGAGGCCTTCTGTGTTAGCCTGTACTTCAGAAAAGTAGATACCAAACAGGAGAGGTCCCAGGATGGAACCCTGTGGTACTCCACTTATCACTGCTTTGAGGTCAAATTTGGAGTCTGCAACTTTTACAGTGTGGGTTCTGTCAGTGAGCCAGTTGGCAATCCATCTTGTGACGTAGGGATTTATACATAGTTTAGTGAGTTTAGCTATAATTCCAGAATGGGGGATGGTGTCGAAAGCCTTGGCAAGGTCAAGATAGGCTGTGTGAACCACCTTACCCTCATCCACAGCTTTGGTGACTGCCTCAAAGAAGTCGATCAGGTTAACGAGGCATGATCTGCCTTTCACAAACACGAACTGGGTGGGATCCAGAGTTTGGAGGTTACCAGTGTCTTTGTTTATGAGTTCCATGATGATACGTTCCATGGCCTTGCAGACCAGGCTCATCAGGCTAATAGGTCGATAGTTCCCAGGATCAGTGGTGGCTCCCCCTTTGTGGAGTGTAGCATGTCCTGTTGCTGTGCGCCATTCAGTGGGCACAAAGACTGATGTGAGGCTATTATTGAACATTGTGCTTAATGCAATACAGACGGCCATACTGGGCATGCTCATACACTTAGAGAAATGAAGGCAATGTCAGTCAACAACATACTGAAAGGTTATACTGGGCATGCTCACACACATGTCTGCAAACACCAGTGGACTAGACATATGTGGTAGTTGCAGTTGTTAGTGCAGACACTTGTCAGTATGCACCACTCATGCCTTGCACACACAGTGGATAGGAATACAGACTTATATGTCAGAACAACACAGTATAATAAGCCAAAGGGAGATGTATATAGATGTGTGGAAGAGGGTGACTGTGACAAGGAGCCATCCAGGCCCGTTCCACCCAGCACACAGCCAAAGGGCCCCAAATACATGAGGTTCAGATGTCACTCACTGCAGATACTAGCCACCGGTATCTGTCAGCAATACAGATGATGTGGTGCATGTATCAGCTGTGCAACATGACTGTACAAGGAAGCAGTCATCTAGCAACTGTATACACATACCTGTGAAATCTGACCCTGTGTGTGCCTGCATGTGGTGTGTCAACCCCTAGATGAATGGGTTATGGCCCATGCACACACACTGCCCTCCCCATAGCCTTACTATGACAAGCCTGCTGAGGTCATCCAATGTGAAATACACCTTTGGGAGAGTTGTAGCCCAGCAATCTCCGTAGCGTGTCCCATAACTGAGTACTGCTGTAGTGTGATAAACTAGTTAGGTAGGAGTTCTAACCCCAGACTTGGCAACTGTGAGTGTGTGTTTGTTTGTGTGTGTGTCTGACTGTGTAAACAGCAATGCTTTTTAGGGTACTCATACTGCCTACAAGTCATATACTTAACTTTGGTAAGGCTGCTGATGTCATCCACCTAGAAATACACCTCTGGGAAGGCTGTAGCTTGGTAATCTCCATAGCATGTCCTGTAACTGTGTACTGCTGTAGTGTGATAAAGTAAGTAGGTGTTCTAATAACAGACATGATGAGTGTGTGTGTGTGAGTGTGTGTGTGTGTGTGTGTGTGTGTGTGTGTGCATGTCTGACTCTGTGTGTGTAGAGAGCAATGCTTTTTAGGGTATTCACACTGCCTACAAGTCATATACTTAATTTTGGCAAAGCTGCTGATGTCATCCACCTAGAAATACACCTCTGGGAAGGTTATAGCCTAGTAATCTCCATAGTGTGTCCTGTAACTGTGTACTGCTATAGTGTGATGAAGTAATTAGGCAGGTGTTCTAATCTTGCTGTAGTGTGATAAAGTAGTTAGGTAGGTATTCTAATCCCAGACAAGCAATGCTTTTTAGGGTACTCACACTGCCTACAAGTCATATACTTATCTTTGGCAAGGCTGCTGATGTCATCCTCCTAGAAATACACCTTTGGGAAGGCTGTAGCCCAGTAATCTCTGTAGTGCATGCCATAACTGTGTACTACTGTAGTGTGATTTAGAACTGTGTTAGGGTTACATCCCCACCCATGGCAGTTGTGGATGATTTGTGTGTGTTACAATGTCTGTGTAGGGAGCAATGCATCTTAGGCTAGTCACATGCAGTACATTTCAAATGGCCTATGTTGGCAATCCTGCTGATGTCATTCATTGTGAAATACACCTTTGGGGAAGGGGTTTCCCAGTAATCCCCGTGGTGTGTCCTATAACAGCTCCATGCTGTAGTGTGATATAGATTTCTGTTAGGGGTTCTGTACCCACACATGTCTGTTGTGGATGTTTTGTGTGTGTGTGTGTGTGTGTGTGTGTGTGTGTGTGTGTGTGTGTGTGTGTGTGTGTGTGTATGTGTGTGTGTGTGTGTGTGTGTGTGTGTGTGTGTGTGTGTGTGTGTGTGTGTCACTGTCTGTGTAGGGAGCAATGCATTTTAGGCTAGTCACTTGCAGTACATTTCAAATGCCCTTCTTTGGCAATCCTGCTGATGTCATTCATTGTGAAATACACCTTTGGGGAAAGAGTACTCCAGTAATCTCTGTGGCACATACTATAACTGTGTAGTGCTGTAATGTAATAAGCTAGTTAGGTAGGGGTTCTACTCCCAGACATGGAAGGTGTGTGCGCGTGTGTGTGTGTTTGTAACTTGTATGCTGTGTAGAGGTGGTTGTGAGTGTGTGGCCAATGTGGAGTGGGTTTTGCATATTTCTTATATGGTGGCCCTACTATATATCGCAATGCCCACCATACAGGGATTACAGATGTGAAATAGCTGAGAGGCTGGGGTGCAAAGCCATACCCATACATGTGACATTGAGGCCAGGCAATCACAGTTAGCAACCCCTGTATTACCCAGAGCACACTCTCAACCCATGTCTCATACACACACACATGCCTAGGCATCAGCCAATATGTGGGTAGTACACTGCATATTGGCCATGGAGTGATAGCAGTGGGCTACAGAGGGCATGGCACCCTGTCCATCTGTTCAATATGCATGTACATGCAGACACTGCACCTTCCCCATGTTCCCTAGTGGACACCTGCAACACCTGTGGTGCCATCACATGTGACCCACAAAGGACATACCATGCCTGGCAACACGCCCTGTATGGACAGATGCCAATGACACCAGGGAACGCTGATAGTATGCTATCAATGTAGGTGCAGGGTAAACCTGCTGCCCATTACCAGTTCCCGTCACAGGTGGGCAAGACTGGCATATCTGATGGTAATCTGTGTTCACAACATGGGCCAGACACCCCAGATACAGTTTTACATGTCACTGTACATGCATGTTGGAGGTGTGCACATCCCAGATGCTGTCCATGTCATGGACTAAGGAACACATACATGGCAAGTGATACACAGCATTGGCCACACACACAATGGTCACCCAGGTGACTAGATGGGGATACAATACCCACTTGTGTGGGCAAATGCAGGAACCACAGCCCTGAGCCACAATGCAGACCAATGTCATGTAGCCTGATGCCAAGGTATACCCATCGCCTAGCTTTGTATAGCCATTGGCACAGTTGACCACCACACACCCGTGCAGACATGCACCCATGCATATCAGTACTGGCACCCTGTATGTTTGCGTGTGTGTTGTATGGTGCATATGTTCACATCCACACTCACTACAACCCCCATTAGCATACAGAAGCATGCTGTCTGATGTCAGACACCTCCCCATACCCTTTGCCCATACAACCTCCGTATGACCTGTGTGGTGCATGTGATACCTGCACAGTGATGTGTTGTGGCAATCCCACTACTGATGACTTGTAATCCTGGCCCTGCCAAGTGTGTCAATGTGTGTGCGTCCCTGTGAGAGTGTGGCTGTGTTGACGCTGGCACCTGTTCATGCGGACAGGCATGTGTACATCACCTACCATATAGCTACTGTAGCCCTGTTGCAGATGTCACTCACCATCACATATATGTTCAGAGAGCTCCACAACAGGTAACCCATGTGGCGCATCCAGTAATTGCATAGAGCTGAGATAGCACTACATAGCCATCAGGGGTTTGATGCCCTCTGCTGGTAGGTGTGTGACACAAACATGCTTAGGTTTTAATCTCCCACCCCTCCCTGACTTGTCATTTTGTCTGTCTGCCTCTCCCTCTCCCTCTCCCTCTCTGATGGATGTGGAGACTTACACCTGCTTTGCTTAGGCAGCAGCATGTGTATTTTAAGTGATGCTCATGATCAGCTGATGGCCTCTGCACAAATTGCAGCCCTCCCCTAGCTGATTGCATGTGGAACAGCTGTGGTAACAATCCCATAGCCAATTGCATGGAAACACACTCCAATATCTAGGATCATCATGTTGGTGTTGGCCCTTTTCATTCACTGTGAGCAGGAACTAGATCTGTTGTTTGGAAAACAGCATTTCAGATGGATTGGGGATTTACCTCTAACAACATACACTATGGAAACAGGGCAACACACAGGAGGGGGATGTGCCTGGCCTGACTACAGACTGTAAGTGCTGCTATACTGCATTTGGAGTAATATTGGTTTAACAGTGTGTGTGTGGATATGGCTGTCCTACATGTCTCAATACCTGCCATGTCAGTTCTATGTTTATGAGGAATCCCCATCTGCAGGGACATCTGCAGACTGGGCAGTGTGTTGTGCCTTTGGTTTCATGTCTTACCCACATAGCATCTATCTGTGGACTGCAGAAGGTAGTGTGAGGATTGCAGTCTGTAGATGGTGAAACCCGTGACAGTTACTGACTTCATAACCCTCATGGTACATACGTTGCAGCAAACCCTGTTACAACAGTAAATGTATGAGGTTATCACAGCAACATGTCAATATTGGCCCTGTGTATGTGCTTCCAGCCACAACTCGGTCAACCTTTGTAAATATGTCGTGCATGAAGAGGTGCATATGTGCTGTACACCATATTTAGTGTCATCATATCTGATAACAAGCCATTGAGATATCAGACTGCTACACATGTTATGTACAGTAGGAGTTATATTTGATGACATAACCGGGACATACTGTGGTTGTTTGTACAGTACTGAGGTCTGTGTACTTATGGTTAATGTCGACAGTGTGTGTATTGTTAATATGTACCTTGACCTGTGTACAGACTGTAGTAGTTGACATTGACTTCGGACCTGTCCTGTCTGATGTTACATGCTACTTCACTGTATGTTACCGTAGTGGCTTACATGTTTGTAGGGCCATACACACATATATGTCCCGTACCACAGTTAGCCATCAGACCAAACTGTGTAGCGGCCCAGTATATGTAGGGTTACTGTGTGAGTGGCACATATGAGAATGGTGTTGAGCAGATAGTCCATATACTGTAATATTATGCTAGCCTGCTTTATGTGGCTGTGTTCTCATTGGCTGTGGTTATGCATTTTCAAACAGGTGTATCTTACCCTGTGATGTGACATGCCTGTACAGCCTGCTATATATGCAGATACATCTGCAGTCCCCCATAGGAGATGTAGGCCAGTGTCGAGACAGTCTGCCTGTAGCCTGCACAGTGCATTGTTACATGCCTAGCAGTTTACTGTACTTACCCAGTGAGATGTCCTGTGTAGATACTTGCCAGATGTACTGCTGCTGGGCCTCCCTTAACAGTCATGTATGTCAGACAGAGCAGTGGGATGCTGTATACTTATGTATGTCAATATCTAGCGGGTAGTATGTGGCCATGGCACCCCTGTACTAGTGGCTATTATGTGTCAGGCCAGACAGGGGTGTCTGAATGCATAACCTATGGTGGCAAATATATACCAGTCATTACATGTTATACCCATCTACATGGCTGCCAACATCCAGATTGTCAGGCACGGTACACATGTTTTGCACTAAGGGGTTCTGTGTATACCTCTGGACTGTACAGAGTGTGTCAGAATGTCCACATAGATTGGCTAATATCTCTGCTGCAGTCCACAGGGTCATTATGTGCTAGCAGTGGTACTTTACTATGATATCCTTAGGATGTCTGTCAGTCACCAATGGCACACATGTGGAAAGCAGATGTGACCTCCCACACACACCATGTCTGTGAAGACAATCCCAATTACAGTAGCAATAGTATATAGAACTGTAATGGTACACAAATAAAGGTTTTCCATTTCTGCAAACCTGTGTGTGGTGTTTTTCCTATGACCACTCTGTGGGTATTTGTTGTAGGCAATGATTGTCATTTGTATGGGTGGCCCATACAGTGTCCAATTGTTCAGGTGTGAACTGTAGGCATAGTGGCTGTTCCATACTCTGTGCAACTTCTACAAATATATCTTACTGTACATATCTCTGCATGTTTATGTGTAGTCACATGTATATATATATATATATATATATATATATATATATATATATATATATATATATATGCATATGTGTATCTGCATATATGTGTTTGTGTATATGTATCCTGGGGATGTTGATAGCTTCCACATTTTACATTTCCTATGGGAGCCAGACTGCACTGTATGATATGTTAACAATACCAGCCTGACATCATACAGGTGGGATGTAGTACTGTTACCCTCATGTGCCCATGTCATGTCAGGTTCTGGTTATGGGATAGGCAACACTTGGCAGTGTATTACAGGGCGGACGTGTTTGTCTGTGAGGGGGTATGCCTATTCGTACAAGACGTATATTGTTTGGGGCCTCTCAACCCCATTAACAGTGCATGTGGACATATTTGTGTTTGTTAAGCTACCATTGCTATCTACAGATGCATGGCCACATATACCTATATATATATATATATATATATATATATATATATATATATATATATATATATATATATATATATATCTGCTTACATATATATGACTATGCCTGTATATACCTACATAGATATATATCTGCGTATATATATATATATATATATATATATATATATATATATATATATATATATATATATATGTATCTTGCTGTGTATATGTAGACATATAGGTGTAGACATATGTATGTGTCGATGTAGGCATTTACATGTATATATGTTTATATATATATATATATATATATATATATATATATATATATATACAGTAAATGGGACCTGGTTCAACTCTCCAGAGAGCACACCTGTAATCCAGAAGAAAGGGGGTAATTATCCCAATGTACTCATTCCTCATTACATATATCTCATATATATATACCCGAATATATTTGTCAGTGTATAGATGTGTGTATAGATGTGTGTGCATATCTGCACCATTGTAATGTGTACTCCTTCCACATTGTACATTCCCTATGGTAGAATGACATTTCTGCTTGATATGGTACAGATATTGCCCTGACAGGTTACAGGTGAATTGACTTACTGTTAAAGCATTGTAGTTGTGTTTTGGAGGGTCCTGGAGTCAGGAACTGCATGTGCTGGATAATGGATTGCACAGCATATCTGTTAGGACTGTGGATGGGGGGGGGGCAACATAGCAGTAATTACCAGGTATCCCTCATTTGTGCCCCCACCCCTATTAACAGTGCATATGGTCTGTTATGTTGTAGTGAGTGGTTCAGGATGTTGTTCCCATGTGGACATGCTATACACATTTCTATCTGTATACACACACACACACACACACACACACACACACACACACACATATATATATATATATATATATATATATATATATATATATATATATATATACATATACATAATTATATATGTAAACCCCCATATATATATATATATATATATATATATATATATATATATACACACACACACACATACATACATATGAACATATTTATCTATCTATATACAATTGATGTTATATGATTATTTGTGAGTTTTTTATATATATATATATATATATATATATATATATATATATATAAATATATATAGCTGTCTGTCTGTCTACATTTACAGATATATAAAAACAAACTTCCAGAACTAGTAAAACAAAAAAGGCGAACCAGGAACAACTGCAGACCACCGATTTATTTATTTAACCAAAATTGTACTAAGCGCTTTCACCCACACACATCAGGGCATCTTCAGAGTACTGACAATCCTTGTGTTGAACCTCTTTTTAAATCCTTATGTAAATTAGATAATTGAACAATTAAACAATTAAACAAATTATTACCTACGCAGCTAAAAATTCTTAAAGGTACAATCAGCAAAAATGAACATAAACAGCCAGGACTTGTGCAAACTTGTTAATTTGTAAATGTAATAAAACCTTCTTGTCAAAAACTATGTATATGTAATACCAATAAATAAAAGTAAAAATACATATATAAATATCTAGATAATAGTATAAATCTAAATAATTATTAAATATAAATAATTGTTATACAATCCAGCATAAAATCATTAATTAAAAAATTTCCTAACATTAAAATTCATATTGTTATAGAAAATATTTAAAACATTAAATTATCAGATGTTAACCTAATACATACAAGATCAAATAAACTGAGACTTGTACTTTAGTATACTTGATATAGAAATATGTTCGTTAATACCAGGGCTAGAACTTGCATTTAGCCGTAATTGCCATAAACATTCTTTAGCCTCAAGTAAGGTGTTGTCATCACCACCTTTGTTATTATTGTAGTATACAATTCTGTCAATAACAAAGAATAAAAATCTCTTAAAATTCTGGCATCTTAGACTATGCATATAAAGAGAACTAGTATTTTTCTGTTTTTTAATGTCTCTAACATGTTCCACTATCCTTTCTCGAAGTTTCCTTATCATTTTGCCAACATAGAAGGCTGGGCATGATGAACATGTAGCTAGGTACACCACCATTTTTGTGTTGCAATTACAATGACCTGGGCATCTAATTGTTTTTCCAAAATTTTGTACCGCAACATATGGTCCATCATTAATACATTTACAAGTATGGAATGCCCCACATTTGCTCATCGAAGATGTGTTGAACATATTCTTATTATTAACTGCCTCAAAATGTTCTTTAAGATTCATCCCCCTACTATAAGTGACCTTGGGCCCAGTCCCTAAATTATCAATAAGGTCACCGTTATTCTGGAGAATACTTATCCAGGTCTCATGTACTATATTAACTATCCTGGGTGATATATCATTAAATGGTATAATAAAGGTGTCATTTCTAGTAGTGTTATTAGTCCTAGATATACTGTTGTCAAAACCATACTTTAATATAGGTTTGTATATTTGATGTCTTTTAATATAAATCTCTTCACTAACTTTAACAATTAATTCTAATGGATAACCTCCATCCAGAAACATATCTGATAATATTTTAATCTCATTGTAAAAAATAATGTCTTCACTAATAATTCTAGAACATCTGACCATCTGTCCCTTTACTAAATTCTTTTTCTGGTAATAGGGATGGCAACTATCAAAATGTAAAAAAGAAATGGAATGAGTTTTTTTCCTAAAAATACTTGATTCTAACTTGCCCATGTTTTTATAGAATAAAATATCTAAATACTCACAATTGTTGTCAAATATCTTAAAAGTGAAATTCAAAAAACTAGATGTTGTTTTTAGAAAATTTTCAAACTCAATAAGCATTTCTCTGTTGCCCTTCCAAAAAATAAGAATGTCGTCCAGGTACCTTAAGTAAAGGGCAATGTTAGGCCAGAAACTAGAAGTAAAAACACTTTGTGTTTCCCATAAGGCTAACACCAAATTGGCATAAATGGGGCATCTAGCCCCATGGCCACACCTGTACTTTGTTTATAATATTCACCATTAATAAACATAAAATTGTTTTCAAGTACAATAGCCATCAGTTCACGTAACAATTTGCATTTAGCCTTATTAGACTCACTAAATTTCAGCAAACTTGTCTCAAACATTTCAAGACCTAAGTCATGAGGAATCACTGTGAATAGGTTGACAACATCAGTAGTTACCATTGTCATATCGTCTTCAATATCAACAAAATGTTCTCTAGCTTTTTCTAGACAATGCCAGGAATCTTTTAATATATGAGGCAGATGTTTTAAAGTTCCCTTACAATGCAAATCTATATAAGCAGCAATGGCTTCAGTCTTTGAACCCCTGGCAGAGACTATGGGCCTAAAGGGTGGATTGTGTATGTCCTTATGGATTTTGGGGATACCAAAAATGGATGGTGTCATTGGATGTTCCACTAATAAAAAATTATATTCATCTTTGGTGATGACTCCATCCATCAAAAATTCATATAGATACCAATCCACCTTAACATATGCCCTTTCCATTTAATGTTTTGACACTTTTTCATACGTCGTATTGTCACTCAAGCATTATTGTCATTTTGTTCAAATAGTCTGTTTTGCTCATAATAACAACCCCACCCCCTTTATCGGGTTTCATTACCCTATATTTGTCGGTAGAAGTCAATTCCTTAAGACAAAATTTTTCAGCGGAAGTCAAATTATCAGAAGTCATTTTTTCATTCTTTAATATTTTTCTGATTTGTGTTTCACATAATCTCTCAAACAAATAAATCATTGGGTTCTGTGGGGGTATAAAAGTACAACTCCTTTTTAGAGTAAAACTAGTATTGTCTCTCTGGTTACATTTGTTGTTAACAAAAAACAGCTTAAGGTTAAGTGCTCTAGTGTAAAGTTTTAAATTAATCAAAATTCTACCAACATCTAATTTAAATGAAGGGACAAATCTAAAACCCTTCTTAAAAAGTTTAACATAGGCAGCATTAAAACAAGTATCAGTATATGGCGTTACTAGAGACACTGAGGCATGAAAAAATTCGTTGATGGATATCAAAGACATTTTAGCTGCTCCAGTTTTCCAGGATGGCTCACGGAGCAAAAACAATGACCTAGGTATTTTGAACAAACAGTTGTCAGAGTTTGAAAAGACTCTGAGATCTTTTAAAACTTTACAGATGGACAACGCTTTTCTGGAGAGGTCCCTTGAGCTTGGTCAAGTACCTAAGGGACTTCGTGTGTTCAAACTTCCATTTGGATTTGTAGAAAGGACAGAACTATTTGATGAACTGCTGCAACTGTTCGATAGAACAGGTATAGAACTGATTAAATTAATTATTCGTAGCAATAATTGTAAACTTGCTGTTTCAAATGAACAATTGGTCATTTTAGATAAGAATATTCGCCAGGACTTGTTATTTGAATTTAATAGATTTCGTCTTGATAATATTATCAAAGATATGGATAGATTTATTAGTAAAGGGCTAGAAACTAAGAATCTTAAATTAATAAGGGACACCAATGATTATAAGAATAAAAAAGTGTATGTGCATTTCAAAGAGTTTA
Organism: Protopterus annectens; assembly: GCF_019279795.1. NCBI lineage: Eukaryota > Metazoa > Chordata > Ceratodontiformes > Protopteridae > Protopterus > Protopterus annectens. The sequence continues at coordinate 834,505,823 of NC_056727.1, read as the reverse complement.
AAAGCATGAGGCGGTTATTCAAACAGCCTGTGGCTGATTCAGTTGCTGAGAACAACTTGAATACCACTAACAGCCACTCCAGTTTACAACAGAACTATAGAGTTAATAATGAGAATGGAGAAGGTGTTTTTTTAGAGGAGCCGACACTGAGAAGGTCAGAGTGGCTCCGGGACCGATATGGGGGTCAACAATATCAGCAGAATCGACCATATTACAAGACAACATACAGAACCAATTCTTGGTACCGCTAAATAGTAGTCACAGTAGTAATAATATAACATGTATGAGTGAGGCACCAGTTTATCAAACTAGTCATTTTATGACTGATATTTATGACAGTGTCACTTCATGCCACAATTATATGGATAGTGGTGATAGACTGCCATATTCTATGGTATTTACACAGGAGAAGGACACTGATAACACTGACTGGCACTGTTCTGTTATTACAGAAGGAGGGTTTAGTGTATACAATTATACTGATACTTGTTTTAATGCTGCCTATGTTAAACTTTTTAAAAAGGGTTTTAGATTTGTCCCTTCATTTAAATTAGATGTTGGTAGAATTTTGATTAATTTAAAACTTTACACTAGAGCACTTAACCTTAAGCTGTTTTTGTTAACAACAAATGTAACCAGAGAGACAATACTAGTTTTACTCTAAAAAGGAGTAGTACTTTTATACCCCCACAGAACCCAATGATTTATTTGTTTGAGAGATTATGTGAAACACAAATCAGAAAAATATTAAAGAATGAAAAAATGACTTCTGATAATTTGACTTCCGCTAAAAAATTTTGTCTTAAGGAATTAACTTCTACCGACAAATATAGGGTAATGAAATCCGATAAAGGGGGTGGGGTTGTTATTATGAGCAAAACAGACTATTTGAACAAAATGACAATAATGTTGAGTGACAATACGACGTATGAAAAAGTGTCAAAACATGAAATGGAAAGGGCATATGTTAAGGTGGATTGGTATCTATATGAATTTTTGATGGATGGAGTCATCACCAAAGATGAATATAATTTTTATTAGTGGAACATCCAATGACGCCATCCATTTTTGGTATCCCCAAAATCCATAAGGACATACACAATCCACCCTTTAGGCCCATAGTCTCTGCCAGGGGTTCAAAGACTGAAGCCATTGCTGCTTATATAGATTTGCATTGTAAGGGAACTTTAAAACATCTGCCTCATATATTAAAAGATTCCTGGCATTGTCTAGAAAAAGCTAGAGAACATTTTGTTGATATTGAAGACGATATGACAATGGTAACTATTGATGTTGTCAACCTATTCACAGTGATTCCTCATGACTTAGGTCTTGAAATGTTTGAGACAAGTTTGCTGAAATTTAGTGAGTCTAATAAGGCTAAATGTAAATTGTTATGTGAACTGATGGCTATTGTACTTGAAAACAATTTTATGTTTATTAATGGTGAATATTATAAACAAAGTACAGGTGTGGCCATGGGGACTAGATGCCCCATTTATGCCAATTTGGTGTTAGCCTTATGGGAAACACAAAGTGTTTTTACTTCTAGTTTCTGGCCTAACATTGCCCTTTACTTAAGGTACCTGGACGACATTCTTATTTTTTGGAAGGGCAACAGAGAAATGCTTATTGAGTTTGAAAATTTTTTAAAAACGACATCTAGTTTTTTGAATTTCACTTTTAAGATATTTGACAACAATTGTGAGTATTTAGATATTTTATTCTATAAAAACATGGGTAAGTTAGAATCAAGCATTTTTAGGAAAAAACTCATTCCAATTTTTTTACATTTTGATAGTTGCCATCCCTATTACCAGAAAAAGAATTTAGTAAAGGGACAGATGGTCAGATGTTCTAGAATTATTAGTGAAGACATTAATTTTTACAATGAGATTAAAATATTTTCAGATATGTTTCTGGATAGAGGTTATCCATTAGAATTAATTGTTAAAGTTAGTGAAGAGATTTATATTAAAAGACATCAAATATACAAACCTATATTAAAGTACGGTTTTGACAACAGTATATCTAGGACTAATAACACTACTAGAAATGACACCTTTATTATACCATTTAATGATATATCACCCAGGATAGTTAATGTAGTACATGAGACCTGGATAAGTATTCTCCAGAATAACGGTGACCTTATTGATAATTTACGGACTGGGCCCAAGGTCACTTATAGTAGGGGGATGAATCTTAAAGAACATTTTGAGGCAGTTAATAATAAGAATATATTCAACACATCTTCGATGAGCAAATGTGGGGCATGCCATACTTGTAAATTTATTAATGATGGACCATATGTTGCGGTACAAAATTTTGGAAAAACAATTAGATGCCCAGGTCATTGTAATTGCAACACAAAAATGGTGGTGTACCTAGCTATATGTTCATCATGCCCTGCCTTTTATGTTGGCAAAACGATAAGGAAACTTCGAGAAAGGATAGTGGAACATGTTAGAGACATTAAAAAACAGAAAAATACTAGTTCCCTTTATATGCATAGTCTAAGATGCCAGAATTTTAAGAGATTTTTATTCTTTGTTATTGACAGAATTGTATACTACAATAATAACAAAGGTGGTGATGACAACACCTTACTTGAGGCTAAAGAATGTTTATGGCAATTACGGCTAAATGCAAGTTCTAGCCCTGGTATTAACGAACATATTTCTATATCAAGTATACTAAAGTACAAGTCTCAATTTATTTGATCTTGTATGTATTAGGTTAACATCTGATAATTTAATGTTTTAAATATTTTCTTTAACAATATGAATTTTAATGTTAGGAAATTTTTTAATGAATGATTTTATGCTGGATTGTATAACAATTATTTATATTTAATAATTATTTAGATTTATACTATTATCTAGATATTTATATATGCATTTTTACTTTTATTTATTGGTATTACATATACATAGTTTTTGACAAGAAGGTTTTATTACATTTACAAATTAACAAGTTTGCACAAGTCCTGGCTGTTTATGTTCATTTTTGCTGATTGTACCTTTAAGAATTTTTAGCTGCGTAGGTAATAATTTGTTTAATTGTTTAATTGTTCAATTATCTAATTTACATAAGGATTTAAAAAGAGGTTCAGCACAAGGATTGTCAGTACTCTGAAGATGCCCTGATGTGTGTGGGTGAAAGGCTTAGTACAATTTTGGTTAAATAAATAAATAGGTGGTCTGCAGTTGTTCCTGGTTCGCCTTTTTTAATTTACAGATATATATTTGTCCATATGTCCATGCATGTTTGGCTCATAATTTTGGCCTGTACCTCATTCTCTTGGCAAATGACATGGATGATCTCAGGACTGAAGTCAGTAACTAATGACGACACCTTTGTGTTTCAGACTTCAACGCCTTCAAAATATGTGTTTTAATACATATAAGTGTTTACAGTGGCGGCTGGTGACTTCAAATCAAAGGGGGGCTGCAGGAGACAGCTGAATGGGTGGGGTCAGTGGCAAGGGGTGTGGCCAACTGGAAAGAGGAGGGGCTATGCTCAAAACCACAAAAACTAACTAAATACACTGCCGTGGGTGCCAAACCATCATTTTGAGAGTCCAGTCAAGACAAAATGAAGTGTAGAAGAATAAAAATATTTCAATGCATTGACTGCATGACAGCTTACTTAATATCTAGATGGAAACAAAAAGGTTGTGAGGCATGAAAAATAAATTACTTTTTTAAATGCATTAATGGAATGCCAGTCAAAATCAAGTATAAGAAAAACAAGCAGCACTCAAACCACTTCTTGCACTGCAGTTCTAATTTATATTCATCTTTATTAAAGTACCAAGTAACATGCTGAAAGTAGAAATTTCTGATGCCCCCACTTGTAAAAATGTTCCTTATCCAAAAAAAGACCTGCTGCCTAACAACTATCTACTTGTTTCATGGGGAAAACATGATCAAAGTAAAAAAATGAAAAGCAAACAAGAAATAAGCTCAAGATACATTGCTTAAAGGATTACTGTACAGGTTATGGACCACACGATTTGCATTCTGTTTAGTCTACAGGTAATGTCTGCAGAGATGACTGTAAGTCTCCAAGTGTAATGAGACTCTTAAAATAATGTAATCCTGTCCCTTATTACAAATACTGGCATATGCATTTCAAGACCCAAGGCTTATACATTGTCTAGTTAAGTATTCTCTACATGGCAACAGAAAGGCTTTCAATGTTGACATTTTTTTAACAGTATGCTTATTAAAGCTTACTTGCATCTTACAATCTCAGCCAAGCTTACCTGATGGTCATTAAAGTATTGCTACTTAAACACAGAACAACAGGCACTTTGAGTAATAAGCATAAATCAACAGTACAAAAAATGACAGAAACCAGACCATTCTGCAAAAATCAAGGACAGATGCAAAGTCACTGTAGTACTTGTGTCTACCTTGGATGGGGGGGGGGGGGACTCTGCACATTTACACTGCATAACTACTCCTTGCCTTGCTTCGACACATCCAGAGTCACTACATGGGCGAGTGGGGTGCAACAAGTATGTCACAATTTGAAATGTCTCTGGCTGACTGTGATGGCCCTGACACATTTGACATACCTAAAACACACGAACACAGTTGAGTAAAAGCAGTCAACCTTTATCCTTTGATAAAGGTTGACTGCTTTTACTCAACTGTGTTCGTGTGTTTTACGTTTTAATATCATTGGCAGCTGTGACATTTGACATACCTCTCAACCTCAGAGCAAGAAATCTGGACAAAGCCACACAAAGTGGGACAAAGGCCCAAAAATAAGGACAATTTTTTAAATATTGCTCTTATAAACTTAGAAAGATAATAGAACAGGTCTTGCATTAGTATGAATTTTCTGAATGATATGAAATCTGAAACTCATTTTCTAACTTCATTCTTTAATGATTTGTCACTAATTTGCCAAAAAAAAAAAAACAATTTTATGAAAAATGGACCAAAAATTGATGTAAAAATATAAAATAGCCACACAATACAGCTGGGAACCTGTCAAAGAAGGGACACTTTAATATTAGTACTGCTAACTTGAGCAGCTGACAAAATAAAAGAATCTATGTGCATTTCTGAAATAAAAGTAATCCATAACTAATTATTACAGTTATTTCTTAATTGTAAATCCTCCATGTTTTCTTCCAAAATTGCTATTTTGCGGAGAGATTATTAGGGGAAGAGCAACATTTTGAGCCAAAATCAGGGACAGTTGAGAGGTTTGGCTATGCCCAATTCTATAAAGCAATTTATTTGCATGTACCTCTCAACCTGTTAATGCAATAAATTTGGACAAGGCCAAATATATTGGGGGAACATATAAACAGTACTAAAAATTGCTCTTGTATAAACTGAGACAGTAAATAAGAGAGAGAGATGGGGGGGATGCATGCCTCAAGTTGCTCTAATACAAGAAGGTTGGTAAATAATATAGATAGACAATAGCCTTTAACCTTTTGCCAATACAACCAAGGAAAATCAAGGGTAACAACTCTACATCACACACCTTTGAGATTTCAAATGAGTTGTCAGGATTTTTTGTACTCTACACAGACTTTCACATTGTTGCAACACAAATGCCATTTTCCTATTGTACACATCCCAAGTATGACAGTATAGCACGATATTATATTAAGTCCTTAACTGAATAACTAATAATGTAACTACAGAAACGGTAACCATCTATTTAGTCACTCGTACCCTTTCAGTTTGTATTTTCTTCCATCTATTGAGAGTGGACCGTTTGAGCTAAACGTTACCTCTTAAAAATAAATTTGCACACCACAGCTTAAGTGGTACATGCCTATCTCAATTTGTTCAGTGTATTCTGAAGGCTGACCAACACAGAACAACTTCAGCTAGCTTTAACCACTATTTTATTTTACTTGCTCATCCTTTTCTAATAACAGAAAGTTGCACTTTAAGACTGTCAGTCGAGCACAAGGACAAGTGTAAGTTAAAGAGAAGCACTGGGCTAAAATGGGAACGGGCCTCCTCAGCATCGCGGATATACCACCTAATTAAACTGACAGCAATTATTGACTCTTACTTGAGCGTCCACCACCTTCAAGTCACGTCATCAAGAAATAAATATAAATCGGGATTCCATTTTCACCAAGTAATAGTATAAACCAATCATATATGGATAGATAGATAGATAGATAGATAGATAGATAGATAGATAGATAGATAGATAGATAGATAGATAGATAGATAAATAAACAACTATCATTTAACTGGTGAGCATGGAAAAATAGGTTTTCTATTTCACTGATGTGTGCATATCCCAGAAGATAAAACAAAAATTATGATCAGTTATGACCCTTTCACTTAAACAGCACATTAATATATCTTTAAAACTGTTCACACGTTATTACGCTAAATTCGGTTAGCAGCACTGTGAGGAAGGTGTACTTAATACAGCAACGTTTACAACGGTTCGGCAACATATACATAACTACAGAATCTTTCTTTTGGCAACACACATCCCTGAAGTTTCCAGTTGCTTGGCAAACTTGCTCAGCAGGACTCTCCTCACTCCTAGTGAGTGGTCACCTCAAGTCAATGATAGTCACTCAGATTTTTAATAGTTGATTCACAACTTGGCGTGACCTACTTGCCTCTTCCCAGAACACTAAATGCAGCAGGTTCTATGCCTTGATTCCTCATTCTGGATGCAGTAACTCGCACCTCTGGGAAGCCTCACCTGGACATTGTAAGTCTAAAACTAACCACGTGATTTTTCTAGTTCTAGTAATAGCCATAGATCATTCGCTGCTGGTGTAGATAGTTTCAAATCCTCACTGCTTCTCAAAAAGAGTTCACTGTTAGAATCTAGCACAGTAAATGGAAACTGTTTGCCATTTGGACAGATAATCAACATATTGATACCCTGATTTCAAATATACTGTTTCCTGGAGTCTGTATTCCAATCTGCATCTAGATTTTTGACCAGTAAGATCCAGCTGGTGGCAGTTTCTAATTTTCATGTATTTTTTGTGACCATTCTAGCATTTCACAAAGTCTGAAGGGAAGTCTAAGAAGAAAGATTAGTTTCATAAAGGTCTTGCAAATACCCTCTACCTCAGTGGGATCTGAATGTGGTGTTGAAATCCCTAACTAAACCTCCTTTTGAGCGTGGCTTCCTCAGATCTGTTAAAATTCCTGTCTTGGAAAACCATTTTTCTTAGTAGCCAGCACATCAGCCAGGAGACTCTTCAGACTTTAAGCTTTATTTTCTTCATAAGGGTAGGGTTTCTGTCAGAACTAATCTCTCCCTCTTTCATTCATAAATTATTTACAGGAGCCATCTTCTCTCAAAATATATTCCTCAGTATGTGTAGTCATATCTTTTACTTTGTACCTGCTGTCTGAGGCAGAAAAATTAGTGGCTACTTGCAAAGAATTACTATATTCTTCTTTCCTGTCCTCTAGGAACAGTTTTTAAGATGTGTGCAGTGTAAAGTAGACAATAGAATAAAGTTTAAGCTTCATATACCGTGAAGTACAAATTTTCTGAATGTACGTTCCTTAAATTATCAGTATCCACCCCCACCCCCACGCGGGGATCATGAAAAAAAGATGCATTTTTCTGTGTTAAATGCCAGTCTTGTTTAGCATCTTATGACCTCTAGACATTACTAAAAGTGGTTGTTTTGGAAGCTTACCTTTGCTCCACTGCATATGGTGCATAAACTGAACAGTACTTCCCCATCATGGATATTTTATACTTCTTCACCAAGAGAAATACTTATAAAATACGTTATCTATATGCTGATATCACAGAGTAAAAATGGAGAACCTTGACCGTTGTGATGTCATTGTGTTGAAAAAACATGTGTTTTATCAGTAGACTTTTGTTAGTTTGGAAAAAAAATTTTAACATAAGGGAGATAGAAGTCTCACAAAACTTTTAAAAATATCTGTGAAAAAAGCATACAGGAAAAAGTGCCAGTTCCTTTTGCTGTTCTGCTAAGGTTAACATTAAGAAAGTTATGAAGCATAGTCAAAATTCAGGTCGTCTTCTGTTATGATTATGAAGCTCACTGCCACTGCATCTGAAGTATTCCCATTAACACTGATGCATTGTTTTCCAATCTGGTTATCTCTGGCTATTGCCCACACCACACTAATACTCATTAATTAAATATTAGAGCTAGATTCCCTTCAAAAAAAAAAACCCACAAACACACACACACACACACTGCAGCACCTACCTGTAAAAGCCAGCGACCGACCTGCAAACACATTTCCAAAGCCAGCGACCGACCTGCAAAGTGCAAACACATTTCCAAAGCCAGCGCGACCGACCTGCAAGGAAGCCATATAATCCAGCCGAACTAATTGATTTACACGACGCCCATGCTGAGAAATCCCTGCAAGAGCTGAGAGATAGCTCAGCCTCTCAGCTCACTCCTCATTGGTGCGAGAGCTGAGAGATGGCTCTCAGCTCACTCCTCATTGGCCCTGACTGCAAGGGAAGCAGTCTGGAGCCCCTCTATTCGACCGCATGACCGCACAGATTTCTGGGTATCCTACAGGTTGCTCTGGGTACCTATGTCTCGCATTCGGACTGCTGATAAAGGCAGTCTGAGTCTGAATGGATTTTGTGGTTCATGGATTTTTTTTTTTTGTTTTTTGTCTAGGTGGGAGGGCTGCAGACCGGCAGTCCGGTGGCACGAGCCACCCCTGAGTGTTTAACTAGCAATGTTTAAGTGTATGAGAACAATATTTGACATATATCCCTGTTTGTACCCACATTTTGGCACACTTTGTCCAGAATTCTTGCATTAAGAGGTTGTGTGGTATGATATTACTACATTTCCTATACTGTTGAATGATTGTGCTGAATGATATGTTTGTGATAACATCAGATTTTTATGTATATTTATCATGGCTTAGTGGTAAATCACTTTGTTTATGGTTAGCAGGGTCCTTCATTTGAGCCTTGCAGAGGCTGTTTATTTTGTTGCTGGGCAGAACACGGGCCATTAAGGCACTTTAAAGTAGTTGTAAGCGGGTTTGTGCAGGTTTGTGTGGAGCTAAGCACTGCTAACTTCCGGTTATAGTGTCTTACACTCAGTTACCTTCTATATTGCTTAACCTGTGTAGGCAGTACTTACCCCCACGTAAACAGGCTTAGATCCACTTAGTGCTGCTTAAAAGTGCTTACTCCTGCTTACCCCAGTCATAAAAGAAAAGAAAAAGGGGTTGATAGGAAAGTGGTGAAAAAGGGGCACAAAGAGGGGAAAGACAGTAGGGAAAATAGCTAGGGATGTGCAGGAAGGGTGTAGGGAAGGTCCATAGCTGCCCATTTCTTCCACAGCAACAGCTGTGCATATACACTAAATTTGGAGGTAGATTTGGGCACTCAAACCCCTGGGAGAGGAGTTAGGACAACAGAAATTTATTGTGATGCCAATTAGACCAGATTACATGTGTCTAGTGGACACGTGTGTGAAATGGACAGCTATATATGGAGTGAATTTTTTTGTGGGAACAGATTGCCCTTTTTTTTTCCAGGCGGGAGTGGGATGTTGGGGAACGGTAGTAGGTATATTTGGGGAGGTAGGTTGGGTAGGTTAAAAGACAAGATGCAAAAGATGCATACACAGGCGGTATATAACACATGTGGGGGGTAAACACCTTGATGGGGAGGGGTGTTGAGATAATGGAAGTCCACAAGCCCCCTAGTGGTAACAGTCAGACTGAGGTCCCCACCCATGGTCAGTCACCAGTGCACCTTCACAGCCCCGAAGGTGGTTGGGCTGGGGGCTGAGCCGCAGAGCCAGGCTGACTCTCTAATCATGACACGTGGCCCTCAAGCTGGCGTAGAAGATTACTGACCTGCTCGTTGATCGCTCTACGCACCACGACCCCGACCTGGCGATGGGTGACAGGTGTCTGTTTGCGCCCACTCCCGGGGGGACAAGCCCCATCCCGTGACATGGTTCCACCCAAAGGTGGTGCAGGACCAACAGACAGGGAGGTGTGGGGTTGGGCCCCAGACATGCTGGTGCTTGGTGTCTCGGCCAGTTGAGGTGGGACAGGTGGGTCCACTGGGACCGGCCTTCCCAAGTGTGCTGTAGTGTTTAGCTTTCAACATCATATATGGGTTAGTAATAGTCAATACATGCCAGGGTTAGATATAACAGCATGCCTAGATATTCCCATTAACCCAGACACCAGATATGGAACAGTTGCATAGCAAACAGAACACATGCATATATGGGACCACAATGGTAATAAGAACAGTATGCAGGTACGTTGATGGCACCATGCCAACAATGTTGGAATAATTCAATATGGCACATGCATGGGAACCATTAGAATATTCATCAAACAATTGGCCACTGTCAGAGTCAGTACATACCAGTTGAGGTGGGTATGTTGATTATTGTTGGAGATAAGGTGGGGGGAGAGAAAGATGTCAATTAACAAGTAGTATATTCCTGTACTCTGCATTACTTTCCTAGTCAGTGCTGTTATCTGTACCTTACAAGTCTTACTACACTACCCTATAGACCTATATTGGACACTGATATGGCTGTCAACAACATTACACATGAACCGGTTTTACCTGCAGTATACACCTCTTACCTGGTATACCTGTGGAGGGAATGTTTGTTAACACTGACTAACTGTACACATACGGCCGGATTCCGGGTTGATATTTTGCACTATGCTATCCAACTCTTTCTGCACAGACTCTAGCCATGTGTTGACCACATGCTGGTATTCTTGGACATATCTAGAATATTGCCCTCTTCCACCTTTAGTGACCTGACACACACATATACATGCTTTCCTACACAGTTATATTATGTAGCACAATGTGGGCGACAGTGACTAGTGATACTTTATTATTCAGAGAAACTGCAACATTCACAGTCCCCTACAATACCACGGTGGACAGTACCAGCACAGGTTATATTGGTCTGTATTTTACAGCACAGTGTTCGTATCCAACATACCTGTGGGAGCAATGTTTGTTGGCACTACCTGACTGTTGCCACACAAGGTTCCAGATTACACATTAGTATTATGCACTTACATCTCACTCTGTTACTGTACACACTCTGATCACTGCTTAACAAGTTGGGGTGTAAATGGGACATACGTAGCTTCTTAGTCACATAAGGTATTGGAGAGTTGCTAGTGTTCCAGGTTTGTTGTCATAGATGTGTGTCAATCAGTTGTATTTCCTGCTTGCTGCCTACATCCCACTGATTTCCCAGGGGGACAGGTTGGTAGGCATTAGATATGGGCCACTTTAATAGACATTCTAGACATAGCTGTACAGTTGTGGGGTATAATTCTGTATGCAGGCTACTACCACTGGCAGGATTCAAACCATGGGTGTGTGTGCTAATATAGCAGCAGTTCACATCTCAGTTACATGTGCTATTTGGGTTTTGTTTGCATTTCCCCTGTTTACTGTCTATGTGTCTCTCATTTGTACTAAATGCCCTCTGGGGATTACACTTGTCATATACAGGCATTCCTACGCATTCACTTTATGGTGCATGGTGTGGGTAACAGTGCTTAATACTACAGTACTATTACATGATTGCAAATCTACATTATCATATGATATCAGAATATACGAATCCCCTACAGAAGACCGACAGCTCACAACACCGACACCCACATTGCCAACACCAAAAGCCTAACACACGAAATTCCGACAACAGTGCTAGTGCAGAAAAAAGGAAAATAACATTTCCTTTTTTCTGCTAGCAGGGGGCCTATGCCCCCCTGCATCCCACTGGGGGGCTCTGCCCCCCACCCCCATAACTTTAATATACCAACTCCGAGATCGCACTACAGTGCAAGAATGGAAATATTTCCATTCCAGACTATGGAGACTTACCGTTTCCCCATTGTCGGTATTTCGTGTGTCGAGCTTTTGGTGTCGGCGATGTGGGTGTCAGTGTTGTGAGCTGTCGGTCTTCTGTAGGGGACCCGAATATACACATACAGCCCAGCAGTTAGACCTGTTTGTCAGGGTATTACACTTTTATTGCCATACAAACAATATGAGACTCTTCCTGCCATATTCTCTAGTATATGCAGTACTTGTCTTGAACAATACAGGTTTTATACTAGCAATTAATTTACCACTACTTTTATTTTTATTTCCTATGATAGTAAAAGCATGAATATTACTGACCTGCCTCACATTGCAACTGCACCAGGCAGCAGATGTGAGTCTTCTGGTTTGCGGCCCTCTCCATTGCAGCTGTGGGGGACATAAGAGGAATAGTTAGCCATAGCTATCCATGATATACCTGAGCTGGCAATTATTAAACAGGTAGTGGACTGATACTTACACACAACTGTGACATCCCCTGATGCTCTAGCCTCTTGGAGCCACTCCTCCAAGAGGTCCCCTTTCCACTGCTTCAGGTTGGCATAGTGGTGCCTGACCTGCTCATCAGTTCGGGGTATGCCAATGGCACTGGTGAGGTCGCGGATGAGATGGTCCCAGGCCTCTGCCTTATATTGGGAGCCCTGGTACTGGCCCTGCTGCAGTCTCTGTGCATGGCCTTTAACTAGGAGTCCTGCCATGACCTTGGACTCCTGGATGTACCAGCGCTGTGATTGGAAGTGCACTCCTTCTCCCCTTTCTGCCATAGTGCCTGCAAGAGGAAGCTACAATCAGTTATGAGCTGTATTCCCACCTCTTGGGTTTAAGTTAGGCCGATTTCCCGCACTTTTCCATGATTGGCCGGTTTTGAAAAGTCTAAGCTATGGGCAAACCTGCTTGCCTAAGGTTGGCATTGTTTAAGGGGTATACCACTGCGCACACAGAGTTAGCTGGTGTACACATTGCTCACACCTCCTAAACTGGCCTGTGCAATGGTTGGTGTTGCCTACATTAGACATTCATTATAATGCCTTTTTGGCATTGTGTTATTATTCATTACACCTTATATGTTTGCCTAGTATCCCTGATTGATGTGTACATACAGTCTGTGGGGTCCTTGTGTTTTATTGGGGACTTCGACACTCTATTACAAGTACACCTCACTTCTGGTCTTACTGCTGTACTCCAGTTCACATATTTATGTTATGTAGTCGGTTATGGTACATATGACTGTATACTGATGCCTTTCACAGGTTCAAGTTTGGTTATACTATGGTGAGGACATGCTTACTACCATCTCATTATTCTGTACTTCTTTGATGGCTTGGTGGATATCTACTAGGACTATGGTGTATAGGGTTCTGGGTTTGATACCTGGATTGCTGTTTATTTTGTTGCTGGGCAGAACAAGGCCCGTTGGATACAGAGTGATTATGGCACTTTAAAGCAGTTGTAAGCAGGTTTGTGCATGTTTGTGCAGTGGTAAGCAATGCTAACTTCCTGTCACAGTGTCTTATACTCAGTTAGCTTCTATATTGCTTAACCTGTGTAGGCAGTGCTTACCCCCGCCTAAATGCACTTAAACAAGCTTACTAGTGCTTACATATGCTTACTATGGCTTATTTGTGCTTAAACCTGCTTACTAGTGCCTTATTCATTATGACACTGACACTTCACATGTGCATTTCCTGCAGTACACCATTTGATAAATATATGTTATTTAGTGGGTTTTGCAACAAAAATATTGGTTATAATGTGCTTTGCAATGTAAAATAGACTGTGCTGCAGTGGGACTCAAACCAGGAATGCCTACTCATTAGGCAAATGCTCTGCCCACTACACTATTGCTGTGTTGCTTCATTGGCATATATCTTCTTTGTTATCCTCTTCAGCCTTTTTAGCTGCTTTAATCATAGCTAAGCGATGGGCACACCCGCGCACCTACGGTTAGCTGTACTTGGATTTAAAAAAATAATAAAGGGGTTTCTTCATTTAATTTTTATGTACTGTTGCTGTTGTACACATGGGGAACTGTTGGTGGGGATATGCAGACACCTATGGGCAGTCTCGCTCATTTCGTACCACTTTCTGCTGTTCTACATTGCAGGGGCGTGTTTATTCTGAGAGCTCTGCTCTCAGGCACACCCCCTGTACTCTTACATGCTCCGTGTAAGCCTAGGAGCTCGGGCAGCGTGCCTTATTAATATGCATGGCGGGCTGCTGTCCTGCTCCTAAATGGGCGCTTCCGTGCAGGACTAAGCTAGTCCTGCACGGAAATTTAGTAAATCCAGGGGTCTGGGTTTACATTTCAAATACTTGATCATGTAGACATCACTGCACTTGAAGGAGACATCCCAAATACTTTAGGAAAAAGAAGAACTAATGTAGCATCTAAGGCTGAACTCTTTTTAGAAAGCCTGGACTAAACTATTATTGCTCACTGAAAAGTGTACTAGAACAAAGAAAGTTGCCCCATTGTTTACAAGACTAAAGGTGTGAACTTTATTTATTTATTTATTTACTTGCTTTACTTATTTGTTATTTGCAATTAGCAACAATTTTATTAACTATTAACTTTGTAAATGTAATTTTAAAATTGAATATCATGGTAGTAGCTTACTAACTAATTACTAATTCTGGTTTAGTGGCTATGTTTATATACAAATATTTATCTGTTTATAATAACCATTTTTTAAATATTTAAATGTTTATTCAAATTATATCTTCATTTTGTACTATTATTGGAATCAGGGCACATTCATTAGACACCTTCTCACATTTTTTATAACTAGGACTTTTGACTACAGTAGAACCACATTAGAGCAATATGTGCATATTCCGCAGATGTCATGACATTTTATTAATTCATGTTTACAACTTTTTAGTGAAAATCTGGACAGCTTTAATAACTACACTCATTTTAGTGAGGGGTTGAATGCTACATATTTTAGCTGGCTCAGATAGATTAACTTTTAAATATTTTAAATGGTAGACTAATGTTATTTGTTTTTTTTTAACAATCAGCGGAGCTAGATTCTGTATAGCATATAACATATGCATGATTTTCGTGACTGTATTGCCTTTTTAGGTTGTAACCTTTTAATGCACAGTGTCTGAGCTTAACTAAAGACATATTGAGTATTATTGGTAGATATACTACATCTTTATATTGGCGTCAATAGTATAACATTCATAAATTTTAAAACATGTCCTGTTTAAACATTTTTTCTAGGGTTTGCAGACCTGACCAAATAACACTGCTGTGAGCATGAATGACTATTTTTCGTTTTTTTCACTAGATTTTTCATATACATTTTTTATAGATTTCTGAGTGCATTTTACTTTAAAATTCTGTAATAGATTTATCTTTTGAGATGAATAGACTTATGTACACACACACACACACACACACACACACATATATATATATATATATATATATATATATATATACTCAAATATTTGGTAGGTTTTTATTTAGGATTTGTTTTTTGTACATTTTCTTAAATAATATGTATTGTTTTTACCCCAACAAAATTTAATGTTATATATTATTATTTAACTTTTAATTTTTAGTTGCTTTTCACACTTGACACACAAACCTGAAGAAGTTCTAATAGACAAAAGCGATCTATGTTAAAAATATTAGAAATGTTTCTGAATGTTGGTAGAAAAGATTTCTAAGAAATTTTGGAGACTTGTGTTAACTTTTTTCTTTTTTGATACTACAATATAATGCTTTCAGGAAGTTTTAGCAATTATTAATGTATAATTTTTAGTTTAAGTTTTAGTTTAGCTTAACATATCCTCAAATCACACAGGGCGCCATAATCGACTCTCCAGCCGACACAAGCATCCTCCAAAAGGGCCTCATAGAAACAAACAACTGGTGCCAGAGCCATGGCCTCAAGCTAAATGCCAAAAAGTGTATAGTCATCCCCTTTGGCAAAAACAAAGTGCCCACAAATTACCACATAGGTGGTAATCCATTAAGTACAGAAGAAGTAATTAGGGACCTGGGGACCCAAGTTGATAGCAATCTCTCATTTGACAACCACGTGGCCAAAGTGGTTAGAAAAACATTTTATATAGCCCACCTAATCATGAAGGGATTCACATCTAGATTAGGGAGGTCATCGTGCCTCTTTACTCATCCCTCATCAGGCCCATAATCGAGTACAATGCCCTTTGGGATGTACCTTACCAAACACCTGCAGCAACTGGAAAGACCCCAAAAGTACCTCACCAAGAGGATCAAAGGGCTCAAACAGATGCCATATGCTGCCCGGTTAAAGAAACTCTAGCTCTACTCAGTGGCATACCGCCTGCTCAGAGGTGACCTGTGCCTGACGTATAAGGCCATGTCCAACCCGGAATTAAGGGACATGCTGCACCTCAAAAAATCCAAATCCCATCGAGCTACACGCTCCAGAGACTTGAACCTCAGCAATGAAATAAATAGGACATGCTGGAGGGACAGATTCATAACCCAGAGGCTCCCTTCACTATGGAATAAAATCCCAGTCCAGGTTAGGCAGAGTCCTCATTAATTCTCTTCAAGAGGAGTCTTGATGAGTGGATGGGAGATCATATGTTTACCCCGGGTATCACTTCTGTGTCACTGTTAGACAGAGGCACAGTATACTAACCTCGAAAAAGGGCATAGCAAAATTAATTTAAAATGGGTGGCGAAAGCCAAACATACTCTGGCTAGGCTTATAAATGCCCTAGGGCAGATAGCCTAGTATGAACCTATGAACCTGTGAACCTATGAACTTGAAGCAGGGCAGCACTGTGTCGAATATCACACTAGTGTATGGGGGAAGGGGCATTTAGCTAGTAAACATGCTAATTGTTGTTTACAACAGAGCTACACTAGTAAACCACTCACATGCTTTTAAACAAATAGTAGTATGAGATCCAAACAGGAGTCACCACTGGAGACGAACCAATATGCGTAAATCTTCTTTATTGAGATAAAAGAACACAAGCGCTTTCACGTAGTTTAACTACGCTTCTTCAGGTGTATTTAAACAGTAAAAACAAAAGTTCTTATATATCAGAAATTTTGGCGGGCAAAATAACAATTAAGCAATAATGGCCTTTACTTAATTCATTAATCATGTTAGAATTTCATTTGTTAAAGAAACAGTGTATACACAGCCATTAAAAAAACGCTACTGATGTCAAAAACATTGAATATTTTAATAAATACTGTCATTATGACACAACCTTTAGCATAAAAAATTCCATGTTGTCATAGAACTATCATGAGGAATCTCCGTAGTTACGCTAACATAGATCGTATACCGATCCAAAAATTAAAACACATATAATACGCTTAAAATGTGAGACAAAGCTCAAGCCATGAAAGACAGAAAATACTTATAGGAAGCATCAAGAATATATTGCAAAAACATCGTGCCTATTTTAATTTAAATTATTAAAAGTCCTGCATTCAAGGAACATCGACTGAACTACTTCAGTATTCATACTACCTAAGATCCTATTAGGAGAATGTAGTAATTATGTATCAAAATATACTAAGATATATTAAAATATGTTAAAATAATATAAATCCAATCAAAAAAGGGGGAGTCGCTTACATGAAACTGATTATTTAGTTCTTCATCAGCCTGAAAGAATGTAATTTTCAAATTCAAACAGGTGATGAATGGTAATTTAAAGAAACTGGTAACAGTAGCCAGACACGCTTACCAGGGAGATGAAGTAACATTTGTCAAGAGAATGAAAGTCTGATGACGTAATTGAAAGGAAGTTCATCAATCAAAATGAACCAGTCGGTGCTTCACAGCAACTATTGCAGTACCTACCTAAAAATATTTACAAAGAAGACCACCAAGAACAACGTCGCAAAATGCAATCAAAGCAAAAACAAATCAAAAATCATTCCAACAATACACCGCAGAATCAAACATGCCACAAGCCGAACTTCCCAAGGGAGTCCGCTATAAAAGGCAGCAAATGCAGAAAAACAAACACCGTATGACTGCCATAGATGTTATATAAAATATTAGTTACTATTAATACCTCATATATAAAATTAATAAACATATAACTCATAATAAAACACGAGACCGAGATTAAGAAAACTAATAATTGTGAAACACAATGTATAAAAAAATGTCTTATACTGCTGCCAGGAGCACAAATACTGTGGCCAATAAATGTAAATTGCAACCAATAGCATATAGTGATCATCTGAAAAGATACTTAAAAGTAAAAGGACATGAAAAAAAACATATAATGTGTTATATGAATTATTTCCCAGAATCCTGATGAGAATATTATTAAAAAATATATATTATTGAAAAATCAAACAAAAGAGGTATATATAGACCAAATCTTCTATATTTAGGCTTGTGTAAGGAATATTCTATCAGATATTAAAGTAATATATGTGATATATATTGAACATCAAAGGCACCTTATAGGTATATAAAATATTCAAAAGAGGGCATATATAAGCCATATCCAAGGCCACAAAAAAACGTGTACTCAATAAGCCAGGAGCTACAGGGAGAAGGAATGTCAACCAAACAGGTCAAAAGAAGGGGACAGTACCCATGAGCTAAAAATCACAACTAATGTTATGTTGACCTATATCCTAAGACAATCTATTTTATATTTATAACTTTCTACTATTCAAAATGGGTTTAATAGATGCAAACTGATTGATGCCTGGATAAATGTGAGCTTTCAGGGTGAAAATCCATTTAAGTTCTTTAATAGCTAGCTGATTGATGTTGTCACCTTCTCTATGGTTAAAAGCCACTAGTTCCAAGACCTTGAAACTAAATGTATGAGTTTTATGTTCATTAATGTGCTTAGCTAAGGCATTGCACTCATGACCTTTCTTAATGTCATAACAGTGATTATAAATTCTATCACGAAGTCTCCTCTTGGTAAGGCCAACATAAAACACTTCACATTTATCACAAGTAGCTAAATAGATTAAATTGACACTGTTACAGTCACTATGGAACTTGGGTCTAAAAGTAAAAAACCCTTCAGGATGTTGAAAGCTGATAACCTTGGAAATAAAGGGACACATATGGCAGTGTCCACATGGAAATGTGCCCTGTAGTTCTTCCGTTACATAATTGTTAGAAGAAATCTTTTCTAGACAAAGTAACTGCTTTAAATTGTTACATGTCTTGTAACTAAATCTGGGATAATCACCCACTATTTTTTTAGTGAAGGCATCAGCAATTAAAACATTCCAATTCCTGCTAATGATTTTGTTGAGACTAATGATATCACTGGTGTATTTAGTGACATAACTCAACTTATCAGTGAACTTATCTTTGTTTCTTATATAGGGTTTTGAGATGCTCCTAGTGTAGTCATCCAGGTTGTGAGTAACATTCCTTTTCCCTATAATTTCCTGCCTACATTCTGTAATTAATTTAGAGAGGTAACCTCTTTCTCTAAGCAGAACTTCCAAATTATTGAGTTCTAACTGTAAATTAGTTTTGTTACTGCATATTTTATATATCCTATACATTTGGCTTAATATAATGCCCTTGAAAGTAAATCTGGGGTGCATACTCTCATAACGGAGTAGCGTGTTCCTCCAGGTAGGTTTCCTGTACAATGAAGTGACTATTTTATTCCCCACAAGGTCCAATGTTAAATCTAAATAATTTATCTGATGACAAGATGTCTCTGCTGTAAACCTTAGAAAAGACGTTGTAGTGTTTAGTTCTTTAATAAAGTTAGTACACTCCAATTGTGTGCCTTCCCATATGAAAAGAACGTCATCCACAAATCTCTTATACATCCTGATTCTGCTAAATTCTGCTTGTTGGAACAAACAGTTGCGCTCCCAGTGAAAAACTACAAGGTTAGCGTAACTGTTAGCACAGGGGGTGCCCATGGCAACCCCCCATTTTTGCAGATAAAGGTGATCATTATACAAAAAAACATTATTGTTGAGTATTAATTCTAGTAAACAATTAATAAGAATTTGTCTATTATTACTATAGTCAGACTGAGCAACTAGGATCTCTCTGATAGCTTGAAGCCCTATGTCATTAGGAATGCAAGTAAAAAGATTTTTGACATCCGTAGTGACTAAAAGTAAATCTTTATCCTTCTTATCTAATACAAATTCACTGAAAAACTCAACCAATTGGTATGAGTCCCTAAGAATATGAGGGACATTATCTACTAAAGGTCTAGGTAAGCTTTCAACAAATGAAGAGATGGTGGAGGTTATCCAACGTTCGCTGGAAACTATGGGTCTCATTGGTACAGGATTAATACCTTTGTGTATCTTAGGTAGACCTTTAATTATGGGGATTGTAGGGAACACTATGAAAAAATATTCATAGAGTTCACAACTTATCTGACCACACATCAAAAGGTCATATAAGTCAGTTTGTACCATTTTAATAATTCTCTTAACTTTCTCCGACGAGACCAATTCATAAACTGTGTCATCTGTTAGAAGACTATGCATGTTATGGTCATAGTCTGAAGAGTTCATAATGACCACGGCCCCGCCCTTATCAGCTGGCTTAATGATAATGTGGACATTGCTTTTTAAAGCATGAATGGACTCTTGTTCAGATGCTTTTAAACAAGTTTTAAACAGGTATATATGTGGAGTGGTGAATTTCTACACTTTATTCTGATTTTTCAACTGCTATTTGGATTGCTTGTTAGTGTGTTTCTAATAAAGAAGATTCGACTGGAACTAGCTTGTGCTTCCCTACTTTCTTTAGTGGATTTATACCTTGGAAAGTTTTTAAAGGAAATATTTCTACCACCTGTTATTAGGTGGGATACTCACAGTATGTTTTTTATTAGGTGCCTGAACTCTAAGGAACTCTAGAGAATCTTAGATCTTCTACATAGAGAACTTTCCTTATACATACATTTATACATACATCAATGCATACACACATAAAGTTTACAAAACATGAAAGTGAAAATGTCTGTCAACATAAGACCAGGCTAAGGGCTTGGGATAAGTGATGAAAGTGAGCTGGAATGCATAGGAGCAAAGTTCACGTGTTTCTTTTATAATACCAACAAAATCCTGTACTACTTTTATTACCTGGAGTTGAACTGAAATTCACTATGCAACTTAGAATTAGCTTCCCTAGTTGATTTTAACAACTGGCTTAGTTCCTGGTGTTACTACAGGGGAATCCAGTATCAATCAACATGAGGAGACAGTTAACAGACATGTTGCTTTGCCAAGACTGATCTGCACCTGTCCGCTCTGAGCATAACGTCTTCTCCAATCTCCTAACTATATGATCTCCTTACACCATTCAAAAAAAAAAAAAAATGACAATTTGTTGCAGCTAATAATAGACTATGTATGTATATGCCTGCATGTAATCTTTTCTTGAAGTCTTGGTTGTAGTATACTATATTTTGTGAACTGATGTTAGATGGCATAATTGTATCCAAATTTTATCATGCTCTACAAATATATGTCTTCTCTTCTATTTGTATCTTCTGTTCTATGGAGATTTTCTCCCCAGGCCTCCACTGAAAATGGGTTACTATCCCAGTCAAACCATCCCTGTAAACAAATATAAAAATAAAAATAAATAAATAAATACCCCAATTATCAACAGGGAGCAGATCCTGGTAAGACTAGCTAAGGCCAAAAACACTGCTGCAATGGGCCCTGACAAATATATCTGGTTACCTCCTAAGTAGCCTAAAACAAGACCTAGCAGGACCACTTGACTCTTTAGCTACAGCCTCCAAACAGGTTACATCCCAGGTAAATGAATGGCTGCAATGGTTATCTCTCTTCACAAGGGTGGACCATCAACTGACCCCAGGAACTACAGCTCCATCAGTCTGACAAGTCTGATATGCAAAGATATGGAATGAATTATCATGGACATTGGCAACCTACAGACACTGACACTGGTCCCTTGCCCCTTCCTCTTTATTAATGGAATGTCTTGCCTTCTCAGCCTGGTAGACTTCTTTGAGAGGGTCACTAAGGCTATGAACAGGAGCAAAATGGTGCATACCACTTACCTTGACCTGGCCAAGGGATGCAATACAATACTACTCAGGTATTTTTGACAAATTCTCAGAACTAGGCATAAATCCCTTCATAACTTACCAGATTTCAGGGTGGCTCACACATAGGAGTCAGGAAGTTAGTATTGGTGAAGCAAATTCCACCAGGAGACAGGTCACTAGCAGAGTATCCCTGGAATCTGTGTTGGGCCCATTCCTGTTTGGCATCTACTTCTCAGAAGTCAAAAGCCTCTAGCTTAAAAAGTTTTCAGACTACTGTAAATGGGGAGCTATCATAGATTCCCCCTTGACAGCAACATCTTTCAAGAAGGTTTAACACAAACAAATGACTGGTGCCAAAGCCGTGGATTAAACCTCAACATGAGAAAATTCATTATAGTGTATTTTGGGAAAACTGTCAGCCCAAGTTAATTACTCCATCAATAAAACAATACATTACTTCACTCAGGCACTGTTAATAAGCTCCCAGAGCTAGGC
Source organism: Protopterus annectens (assembly GCF_019279795.1). Taxonomy (NCBI): domain Eukaryota; kingdom Metazoa; phylum Chordata; order Ceratodontiformes; family Protopteridae; genus Protopterus; species Protopterus annectens. The sequence continues at coordinate 834,483,431 of NC_056727.1, read as the reverse complement.
ATAAATCCCTATAAACCTCACTGGATTGCTGGCTCACAGACAGGACCCAAGAATTCAGGATTGGTGAGACCACCATTACCAAGAAACTTGTCACCAGTGGAGTACCCCAGGGCTCCGTACTGGACCTGCTCATATTTGGGATCTACTTCTCAGAAGTCAAGGCTAACATTCAAAGTCTCTGGCTCACCAAGTTTGCAGATAACTGAATATTGGGAGCTATTATAGATTTCCCTCAAGACACCAACATCTTGCAAGAGGCTTTAACACAGACAAATGAGTGGTGCCAAAGTCGTGGCCTAAAACTCATGCCCAAAAATGCATTATAATGCCCTTTTGGAGTCTGTGAGTCCAAGTTAATTATTTCATCAATAAAACACCCTAATAATCAAACATGTTGTAAAGGATCTGGGAACATATGATAGCAATTCCCAGTTGACAGTAAGTAAATTAATCCCCAGCTAATATACCCCCACATAACACTTTGATATACCTTTACTAACATACCTCATCATATAGCTGTCCAATGAACTCTGGGACAAAAACTGGTTTGAGTTGCACATCTAGGCTTGTAAAGATCCAGATGGTTTTTAGCCTAGTATAAGCCAATGAACCTATGAACTTACATTAGATGTTTACATTACAATACCTAACCTGTATTTATTACACATGCCTGCATGCATATTATGATTTCTAAGCAATGTAGCTGTGTACAGACACCACGGGATTCCCTGTATTCTGTATTGTAATATCCCCCAGGTGTGCAGTAACAAACCTCACCCACATCGCAGCTAACCATGTCTACAGGAGTGCCATCAATGGCACTGAGTCACTCCATGAATGCCTGCCATGAAAGTTTAATAAATTTGAACAGTAACATAAGCACTTTTTTAGAACAGAGCTAGAGAGTCACCTGTTAAAAAATAAAATGTAGCATACACAGTTTTGTGGATGGATCCCTTATACACATTCAAGATTAGTAAAACAGATGGAAAACATTATTTTAAAAGTTCATAGGTATATTTAATACCTGTCGACCATAGCTCTCAACCAATCAGGGATCGATCTCAATAAAATCAGGGACACTTTTAAAATATTAGTGTTATTAACTTTAAACATCAATAGAATAAGAGAATGTGAATTAATACACATTTTCTGAATGATAACTATAATTATTATCATTATTAAGCATAATTCACAACCTTTTCTCCAAAAGTCATCAGTTTTAGGAAGGATTAAGATGGACAGAACTAAAATGTAAGTCAAAATCAGGCATGTCCCAGAAAATCAGGGACATTTGAGAGGTGTGCTACTGCTCTCAAGTCTCCCGATATTTGCAAACTTCATATCCTTCAGTAATAAAATCATTCATCCTGTAACTCCTGATGAGCAGACTTTCAACAGCATACACAAATATATTGTGCAATTTAGCATAAAAATGAACAGATACTGTGGCATTCATTGACAACGTTCCATCAATGATGCCATGCCACCATCAGCTGTGAATAAACAGTGGAATGCGCAAACCTGCTGGAAATACATTGGGGGGTACTACACTACACAATAACCTACTTGCCTTCCATGTGATGGTGATAAACCATAGCTGACCTAAGATTTGAGTGTTTTGTAATATTTCCATAAAGGATTAAATGACTGATAGTCATAGCCAGAGCAGTCAGTGTAGCATCAAACTGCTGTTCTTCAATTGTACCAGCCCAGTGATAGCATAACCCAGGTATAGTGAGTCCAAATCTTGAATATTGATAATATATACATTTGTTATAGCTAGTTAGACAGGCAAATGCTCACCTAGGCTGTATAAAAAGGGATTCTGAAATTTGGGGGTGCACCTCAAGAACATATTTGCACTAAACGTCAAGAGTAGCAGAGTAACATCCTTGCCACCGTCAATAAAACAGACAACTGAAAGGGCAGCATCACATTCTCCCTGGTTTATTTTTTGTTGCTGTCCTTGATGCTATAGGGAACATTTTGAATAGTGTTTACTGACTTTGCTTGCAGTAATCTGCAGACTGATTGCCTGGTACTTGTCTAAGGAACTTATTTATGCTCAACTAAGAAACAGTAACAGTAGTAGAAATAAACAGAAATTAAAATCACCACCAACAAAGAGAAACAAGTGACCACTCAAGCCACAGTAAATATCTGCAAACTGGTAGATAGTTTAATCTCTCTCTCTCTTTCTTTATATATATATATATATATATATATATATATATATATATATATATATATATATATATATATAGGAGCCCTTCATTTGATCAAAATTTCAAATGTTCGACACCCATATGGCCGACACCATATGACCGAACATTTGAAAGGCCGACAAATGATAGCGGAGATCGTGCTACAATGCGATTCTTTCCTGCACTGTAGTGCAATCTCGGAGTGAGAATATTTAAGTAGCAGGTAGTGTGGGGGGTGCAGGGGGGCTTACCCCTGACCAACACTGGTTTTAGTAGTTTGCACTACTATTTCAGGTTGTTGGCCATACGGTGTCGGCCATATGGTTGTTGGCATTTTGAAACATCGGCAATCTGAAGTAGATATATATATATATATATATATATATATATATATATATATATATATATATTTCTACATATGTACATACACACAACACATACACATATAAGCAAAAGATCACATAATCTATATAGAAATGAATCCTAAGGCTGTTGGCATGTAAAAAAAATTGTACGTGTGAGAAGGAACTAGCCCACTGTCATATACTCAATTTACAGAGAACTAAGTAAAAATAAACAGACCTGGAAATCTATCCACAGAGGAAAATAACTACCAACTCAAACCACAGGAAAAGTCTGAAAACTGGTGAACTGATAAACAGATTAATATTATTATAAATGATGCTAAAAATACAAAGCATATAGAACTGGGAGTGTCAGAATGGTTTGTGATGGAAAATGCTTGCAACTAGGATTGTGTTGGTGTGGTTCGTTTTCATTTATATAAATATATGATTGCTTATGTGGTAAGTGATGGTTTAATAAAGATGTTTCTTGTTTAAAAAAGGGGCAGGAATTGAATAATTTATGTCATGTTGCATAGGTTATATGATATATAACAATATATGTGAAGTATATTTTTTTGTTAATGTTAATTTAATACAATTTGATTACTTTTGTATAAATATAAATTTGCCTGTGTCACAAGTGATGACTGAATAAAGGTCTTAAAAAAAAAAAAGAATACAAAGCATATAACAGTAAATAGATGCACAAACATGAGTTTGTCTTATTTCTTGCTCAGGATCTACACAATACATGAGCACTAATCAGTAATTCATTACAGAATGGCAATCTATCAAAAAAACAAAAAAAAAACAAAACATACTCTTCATGTATTTGATATGAACATTTCCAATGAGGTGTCAGGAAAACATCATCTTCTGTATAGATGATTTATTTTTCAAATGCACCTCCCCCTCCAAAATATGCATTCAGTGCTGGAGCAACACTGTAAAACATGATCATTATCGATAATGCATGCTTCATCAAGACCTAAACTCAGAGGTCCTCTTTCCCAAAACTCATAAAGCCTTAAGTGCAAGCTCACTGTCACCAAGTGCAAAAAGAATGCAAAATAAGCATTATTAAAAATAAGTAATAAAACAATAACTAAACTCACATTCATCTTTCCAGTGTGAGTTTGACTTCTAATCTTCGCCAAAATCTGTAGACAATGAAAAACACCCTGCGCTCTTCCACTCATAACTTATTCTTTTATTTATTTCACATTTGTTAACCGGATTAGTCCAACTGAGCAGTTATAGCCCATATTCATTGGAGACCGAGGAGAAAAGCTCCAACAAATTGATATATATACATAGTAGACAGAATAGGTTTAAACAGCATATAAATACAAAAATAAGAAAAATAATAACAAGAAACAGTGAACAAATAATACATGCGGAATATGTTTGAGAGAGCGTTAACCTTACAGAAATGGATGAGTGACTTTTGGAGGTACATGTATCAGAATAGGCAGTCAAATGTAGAGCTGTATGGATTATGCAATTACCAGGCAGGAATTTCAGTAGTTAGGTAAATTTGACTAAGACAGAGTAGTTATATAGCAGAAGGAGGTTGGTCAGGTGGGATCGTGACATAGGCAGATCCATTTGGTTTGGAAGAGTAGTTTAAGTTCTTTTTTGAAGTTTGTTGGTTGAGTGATGTTTTGTAAGTTAAAAGGTAGCCTGTTCCAGGTTTTTGTAATAGAAGATTTGTATAGGAGATTGCCTATGTTAAGTTTAGGTGTATATGTTTCCAGAAGACGTTTCTCAGAGCTACAGAGGGGGCGTAAGGGGGAATAGTATGAGACTAGATTTTGGAGGGAGGAGCAGGAAGTGGGTTTGTTAAGTATAAGGTGGGTTAGATGTAGCTGAGACAGTTTTATTTGATGGGTGAATTCAAGCCACTGTAGCTTGTGTAGGGCTAAGCAGTGGTGGGTTGGGTTTGGAAGGCTGCACCAAATTTGGCAATTTTATTGTAGGTCTATTCAAGTCTAGAGCGTAAACAGGATTGAAGATTGGTGAGGACTGTTGAACCATAGAGAAGACTGGGTAGGAGGTAGGCTTGGGCAAGGGATTGTATAGATTCAGCAGAGAGGAATTTTGAGTCGCGGTATAAAAAGCCAAGTTTTTGGTTAGTTTTTTTTTTTATTGCATGGTGAATGTGTAAGTCAAATTTTAATTGCTAATTAATAATCATTCCGAGTAATTTTGTATGATATTCTGTGTTGATTATTGTGTCATTTAGAGAGGAGATAGAGCAGTTAGCCTTGAGGTGGTCATTGTTTTTTTGGGAGAAAGAGAAGTAACTTTGTTTTTTTGGGTTTAAGAATAAACTGATTGTTATTTAGCCAGTTTTCTACAAAATGGAAGGATTGCTGAGTATGTGTTTGAAGAAGTGTGATAGATTTAGTGGATGTGATAAGGGTGGAGTTCTCGGCGTATTGAATGAGGGTGGAGAGGGAAGTGGAGGAGTGGAGGTCATTGATAAAGATGTTAAAGAGCGGGGGTCTAAGAATGGAACCCTGGGGTATGCCAGTGTGTATAGGTAAGAAAGGAGAGCAGGATGATTGCCTTTTAACTGATTGAAGTCTGTCAGTGAGGTAACTAAGGAACCAAGAAAGAGCTGAGCATGATAGGTTGAGGTTGGCCAGTTTGGTCAGAAGTTTAGAATTTGATACTGTATCAAATGCTTTAGATAAGCTGAGGAACAAACATGAGACTAAGTTATTGCTGTTCCTAGATTGGGCAATGGTGTGGGTGAAGGATAAAAGGGCTGTAGAGGTGCTATGGTGAGGTCAGACACCATGTTGGGTAGGGGGAGGAGGTTGTATTGTTTGAGAAAGTTAAGTATTTGGTTGTGAATACACTTTTCTAATATTTTGGATAGTGGGGAGAGTATGGCAATAGGTCGGTAATTGGAGAGATCATTGGAGTTGCCTCCTTAGTGAAGGGGGATGATGTAAAACGATTTCCAGATTTTGGGTACAGTGGCTTCTTTTATAGAGCAGTTAATGAGTATGGAGACTGGATAGGCAATGGAATTTGCAGGAAGTTTGAGGAAGTGGGGGGAGTTTGCAGGGGGGAACAGGGTTTGAGTTTGAGAAGTAGAGATTTTATGTAGGATGTATAGACAGGGTTTAAGGTGAGATTGGTGTTGTTGATAGTTTGGCATATGAGGTTGTGGGATAGGTTTTGGATGGGATTTTAGCCTGTGTTGGTCAATTTGCTGATAGAGTCTATGAAAAACTGGTTGAGGAGAGAGTCTGGAAAGTTAGGGTAGGGATTGGGGGTTTGGGGGTTTATCAGGGTGTAGGACAGAGTTGATATTTTTCCAGAAACTTTTAGGATTTGAATGAGAGGAGGTTTGTGTTTTAGTGTAAAAGGACATTTTTATCCTTGTAGATTTCTTTTTTAGCCTGGTTCCTAAGTTCTTTAAATTCTTGGAGGTGATTGGGTGATTTACTTCTTAACCAAGTTTTCCAGGCATTATCAGCTTTGTGCATTATTTTGCGATTGTCTTTACTGAGCCATGGGGTGTAGTTTGATTTTATTCTTATTTTACGTGGGGTGGCTAATGAGTCAAGGGTATTCAGAAAGATGTGGTTGAATTCAAGTACAGCTTCATTAAGAGGGAGGGAGTGCAGGATGGACCAGTTTATGGCAGAGAAACTATCATTGAGTGAGGTGAGGTTGAAGTCTTTGAGTTTATGACAGACTTTATACAGATGTGGTTTCAGATGTTGGGATGGGTATCTCACTATGCTAATTGGTAGGTGGTCAATTAGTGTATCAGGTAGCATTGGGGGTTGTTACAGAGGATCCATTCAATTGTTGTGCCTTGATAGGAGTGTTTGGAGAGTCTAGCAAGGGTGGTGATAAGTTGGGTGAAACTGAACAGATTGATAATTTGGGCAGGTGAATGGGATTCCAATTGTTTCCAGTCTATATTTATGTCTCCTAGCAGTAAAGTTTTGTAGGGTAGGTTTTAAGATAGCCAGGAAAGAATGTCTTCCAGAATTTGTATGTTCTTGCCTCAAGGAATGTAAATGGCAGCTAAGGGAAGTTTTTTTGTGGTTGTTTAGGTGGTAGTTTAGCATTAGCATTTCTGCTGGGTGAACATCAGGTAGATCGATGGAAATGGAGGAAAGGGTGAGAAGTTGAGAGTAGATGAGTGCTACACCTCCACCTTTTTTGGGTGGTTCTGTCTAGCCGATTGATGGAGTACACAGGGGAAGGATTTTAGAGTTTTGAATATGGGGTTTCAGCCAGGTTTCTAAAAGTATAAGTAGGTGGGGTGGGGGGAATACTGTGAGATCCAAGCATGAAGGTCAGTAATTTTGTTAGTAAGGCTTTGAATGTTGATTGCCATAATGGATAAGTATCTGTTAGAGTGCAGGGTAGGGGGGATGAGGGTGTACTGACTGGGTAAGTATTGGTTGTTTGGATGGGTGGAGGGAATTGTTTGGATGTGGGTACATTAATAGGAGTAGGTCCAGGGTTAGGGTGGATGTCACCAGCTAGTAAAAGCATAGTATATAGTAAGTTTTTTTTGGGAGGGTAGTGTTTATTTGACTTGAGTGAAAGTTTGGGTTTAAGGTTACAGGAGGAGGATAGGTGAAGTATTTTGTATTGGAAATAGTGGGAGCTGGAGGTGATGTACAAAGAGGGAGAGATGGTAGTGAATGCAGTAGGTGAGTGTGTGCAATTAATGCAGGAGGAAGATGATGTTGGTCTGACATAGTGGGTGGTAGATTGGTATGATGTAATGAGAGATAGTAGTATAAGAAATGCCATTATAAATAGATTAGTGAGCATGGTTTGTGTGGCTGGTGGAAAGGGGGAGTTTAAAGCTTTTGAGTATAAGAGTGGAGAGTAATATGGTTGTGTAGGTAGGGAACAGAAGGGGAGGGGTTGGGGAGTGGGTTGTACCTATAGTGAGTAGGGGAAGAGGTGTGAAAGGTGAGAGGCAGGAGGAGGTAGTACTAACTGTAGTGTGATTGACCAATGTAGTGGGAGGAGACAAGATGGATAAAAATAAATTTAGGGTATGTGGGGTGTGTGGGAATTAGGGGTAGGGTAGGGGAGCAGAGTGAGTCTGAGTGGAGCGAGGATGAATGGAGCAGGGCCAGACCCACAACAGAAAGTATCAGAGAAAACAATCAGGAAAAGGCTGTAGGAGCTCAATAGGTACGTAGCCTGACTATGGTAACAGAGGGAGGGGAAATTAGGGGTTTCTGCAGCTCTAAAACAGTATGATACTTCTGGAAAATGATATATGAGAAGGTTTGGATAGGGAGATTACAGAGGGTTAGCTACAGATAAATAATGCACTAGCATTACATAGGAGCAGGGAAAGGGCATGGGGCTGTTAGAGGAGGGGAGTTATTGAACCAAACCACTTGGTAACGTTCTTGCCCAGACCAGGATTAGTTAGTTAAACAGCAGTTTATTAAACATTAAAATCTGAGTAGTAGGCTACACTAGTGCTTAGGAAAGCCACCTACATGCACAATAACGTGAAAAGTTGCGAGCCATTAATCAGTTGTGGCTGTTTTATACATATATTATATCTCTGATGCTCCCGATTATACTGGGTTTCACAGTTCTTTAGAAGTCACTGGAAGAGACAGCTTGTCCAGAGGGGAGTGAACTGGAAGGAAAAGAGAAAGATGAGGGAGTAAGTGGGGAGTTATTAGTTATTGGCCATTTCCACTTCTACTGGTGCTTACCAGAAAAACAAATGGTACTTTGTGTGCTTGCTAAAAAGACCACTATGAGTATGGAATGCTTATAGTATATACAGAGAATACAAAGACCACTAATCAGTAATATGAATGGCAATCTATCAAAAAACAAAAAAAAAACACTCCATCTATGTGATATGAACATTTCACATTACTTTTTGAAAGCATAAGGCCACTTTTAAAAGATAATTCCTGTCTGCCGCACTTGTACAACCATCACAGAGCCAGACAAATATCTTTACAACAGTTAAAGCAGATAATTCATACTTCATCAAAAACTAGAGGCTTTAAACTCATAAAGCCTTAAGTTCTTGCTCACTGTCACCAATTGCACATTCATCCAGACATATATCTTTACAACAGTTACAGCAGATAATTCACATTGTCTTCTCAACATCTTAAGGCCACTTTTAAATGACAATTCTTGTCTGCCCCAATTGCACAATCATCGCAGAGCTAAACATGTTTCTTTGCAACAGTTATATCAGATAGCAGTGAGCTTAACCCGCGATTACAGGTAGAAAGCAGAGGTAGAAAACTTCTGTACAGTGTATATAGCAGCTTATAACAATGCCCTTAGAGGAACTAATTCACATGGCATAAAATACAGAACCTATATACTCACAACACGAGTTATTACATATGTAACATAGTGGCATGCAGCCCTTGCAGTGGTGAGGAGCTCTTTTATGAACTCAGATTTCAGCAGTGACCACAATACATCAAATTCTAGCAAATATTGCTCTAATACTACATCAGTTATAGCACTTTAGCACTTGTTCAGTATTGTACTTACGTATTGTTTTACTATTGGGCAAGCATGCTATCCATGGGGAATGACTCCTACAGGGGAAGCAGGATTGTTTGAAAATGGCGCTCTTTTTACCTGGTTATACTTATAGCCTCATACCGGATGTTGTGGTGAGGTAGTTCATAGGCAGGTGAGTGGCTACCCAGTGTTGCTATTTTATTATGTAGCCACTGGGGGCCCGACCTGCAGTAGAAAATATCAGAGAAAATAATCAGCCAAAGGCTCTAAGAGGTCAACAGGTATGTAGCCTGACTACAGTAACAGAGGGAGGGGAAATTAGGGGTTTCTACAGGACTAAAACAGTAGGATACTTCTGGAAAAAGTTATAGGAGAGGGTTTAGATAGGGAGATTATAGAGGGTTAACTACAGATAAACTTCTGCACTGTTACCTTTTACACCAGGGTTGCCACCTTTTGTTGTGGCTAAAACCAGAGTAAGACCACACCCTTCACATCACCCATAACCCAGCCCATTCCCGCCCCTCTCTCACCCATGTTCTGCCCATTCTGTGACATTGCTATGACACTGGTGGACGGGGACACCCTCATTTTACATTCCTGATTATGCCTGCTTTCAGCAAATTTACTATGCTTTACTGTAAAAAAAAAGCATAGTAAATCAGCTGATTTAACAAACTCCGATAGTCATTTTCCTTTTTCAAAACAGAATACTGGAGTTTGTACAGTGTTTTCCAGACTACTGGAGAATCAATCTGATTTCTAGATAGTCCGAAAAAAAATATGTGACAACCCTATTTTACACTGAAATTAAAACTCTTTCAGGTGAACCTTTGATAAGGAAATCTCTCAGACATGTGGAACAATCCTCCAGCCACTGCCTCATTGATGACATTTTCTCCTCCTTTCATACCTGCTGTGTGATTCTCTGTGTTGCTGAACAGTTTTGTTTTAACCAAAGTTACAAGAGATTAATTCACTGTAACACACAGCCAAGGATGATGAAACCAAGATTTTAGTAAATCTCTTGAAAATTGTTAGTCAAAATGTAGATAATGGCATAAATTATAGGAATTATGAATTTTGTCTAAAGAATTAAATGAAAAGTGGCAAAATAATTTTACAGTGTCCCTGAATCAGTTGAAGCTGCAGAGAGTAGCACATTTAACTGATAATTTGCAAACAGTTAATTGTCTTTCATGCAGACCAGCAAATTATTCATGTCTTTCATTAGCAGATGGCCTAATAAATGGCAACAAGAGTATAACTATTCAGCTATAGTAAGTGAGATACTTGGAAACAAAATAATAATACAAATGCAATTGTTGGCATGACTGGTCTACATTATAGAGTCACCCACAAAGTAGAAATAAATTAATTCCCACAATGTAGTTTTCTAAAAAGGTAAATGCCACTCACTGGCATATCCAGGTTTCATTCCTTGCTGGGGTACAGTAACTAGCTGCTGGGTGAGGACTTGCATGCTAACCTGGCTGGGAGTGATACCATGCATGCTAACCTAGCTGGTGGGTGATACCATGCATGCTAATCTGCTCATACCACTTTGAAAGCCTAATACTTAATTTATAATTAAAGTACTAATCTAAGAACATATGTGTATGTCAATTTGCAGGCAGTTTCTAATCTGTTAGTCTCCTTTGCAGTACACTTGACTACTTTATGCTGGCTCGGTGAATATAAGCCAGAGGTTCATGTCTGAGCAGTGGTCTTGACAGTGAAAAAATCAGATGAAAAGGGAAAGGGAAGAGAGCGAATGACAAACACTAGCTGGCTGACTGCATATGTAGGAAGCCTATTCAGCTACAGCACAGACACAAAGAGGAGGCTAGCTGTTGCAACAAAGCAGCATGAAGGGATGTAGACAAGCACCCAACAAACATCAGGCTTGAGTGATGTAGTCATGGATTGCATACACAAAGTAGGTAGGGGTCTGTTGCTTGGACTGGGGATGTCCCATTTCCCCAGGCTGGCATAAGACAGCTCTCAGTCTAAGGACAATCACAATACCTTTGTCAGCTATGTCTGAAACCTTAAAGGTAACACACAGCAGTGCACTGAAATGGTGGTGTGTGGTACAAGCTTCACCAATATGAGTGACATTCCAAATCTCCTGGCTGATAAATTCAACTCAAACGTCACCCCCAACCCAAGTTCCACCAGGTGAAATTCCCTCCAGCATACTACCCCCAACTATTAACAGAGACTAGGTGCTGGTAGCACTCACTAAAGCCAAGAATACCATGTCTGTGGGTCCCAACAACATCCTCAGTTGTCTCTTGAACAGCCTAAAACACAACCTATCTGGACCATGTGAGTCACCCTTCAACTACATCCTTGAAAAAGGCTATACTGCAAGTGAATGGAGGACCGCAACAGTCATTCTCCTCCACTAGGACACAACATCACCTGAACCAGGGAACTAATCATAGGATCATAGGAGGTTACTAGGCTATTGGCCCTGAGTCTCTCAGATGCCTAGCCAAGAGTTTAGCCCATGTTTAGACAAATCAGCACCTGATGCACCTGTCCGGTAGGGACACGGATGGAATCCCAGGAGTGTATTTTCTGTTTCCCATCCAGTTATCCAGGTTACGCTTAAAAAGGGGTAAAGAGTTACTCTGCTTGATGTGGAGAGGGAGTCTATTCCATAGATGGGGGAGTCTCTGGGACACAAATGTGTCCCACCAACAAGTCTTGTTGATGTCACAAACCAGGTTGAGGTCACGCATGCGGGTTACTCGTGTGGAGCTTGACGTGTGGATATGCAGCAGTCCCATCAAGATGGGCTCCATGATCACCTTGTATGCCTGAGGAGTCTGCATGAAACTGAGTAGAGGGATAGGGCTTTTAGCCTATCTATGTATGGTAGATGTTTGAGGCCCTGGATTCTCCTGGTGAGGAACCTCTGTGGTCTCTCCAGCTGCTGCATGTGCTTTGCGAGGTACATGCCAAAAGGGGCATTGTATTCAACAATGGGGCTTATAAGGGAAGAATACAGGGATGCTATGACCTCCTTGTCCCTGGATGAGACACCATTACTTATGAGGTGGGCCATGTAGAAGGCTTTCTGCACAACGGAAGCAACATGGTAGTCAAAAGTCAGGTTGCTATCAACCTGGGTGCCCAAATCCCTTACGACTGATTGAGTGCTTAGGACATTGTTATTAATGTGATAATTTGTGGGGACATCACTCTCCCCAAAGGGGATGATGATGCATTTTTGGTATTTAGCTTGAGTCCATGTTTCTGGTACCAGTCATTTGTCTGAGTGAGACCCTCTTGGAGAATGTCCACATCACTAGGGGAATTGATGACAGCTCCCAGCTCACAGTCATCTGCAAACTTGGTCAGCCATAGCCCACTGGTTTTGTCCTGCACCTCAGAAAAGTATATCCCAAATAATAGAGGCCTCAAGACCAAACCCTGGGGTACGCCACTTGTTACGGGTGTACTGCTTGAGGTGGCTTCCCCTATTTTGACTAAGTGGTTTCTATCAGTGAGCCAGCTTGCTACCCATCTGGTAACAAGTTGATAACATTTTTCTATTATGCCTGAGTGGGGAATAGTGTCAAAGGCTTTGGCCAGGTCAAGGTAGGCGGTGTGCACTGTCTTCCCCTTGTCCATGGCTTTGGTGACTGTCTCAAAGAATTCAACCAAATTTAGCAGACACGACCTCCCCTTGATGAAGCCAAACTGTGTGGGATTAAGTGTTTGGAGGTTGCCAATGTCCTTGCTAATGAGGCCTATGATAATCCATTCCATGGACTTGCAGATCAGGCTAGTTAGTTTGATGAGGCTATAATTTCCCAGATTGGTGGATGCTCCACCTTTGTGTAAAGGGATGACAGTGACTGTCCTCCACTCAGCTGGGATTGAATCCAGTACTCAGGCTTTGTTTGAGTAGGGTGCCTAATGGTGCTGCAAGTTCCTGTCTGAGTTCACATAGAATGCAGCCTGGGATGTTATCGTGTCCTGTGGAGGCTGTTTTCTTTGCCTTTGAGAGAGCAGTGATGACCTGTTCCCTAGATATAAGAGGAAGGGGGCAGGTACTGGGGATGTCCTGATTTACTGATGGGGGGGCAGACAGGTAAAGGTTTCACTGAATCTGTCAGCCAACAAGTTTGCTCTAGCTATATCATGCATATATGTGGCATCCTTGACCACCAATTCTGAACAGATCTGGGTGCTTTTTTTGAGGTTGCTGACATAAAGTGAAGAAGACCTTCTGATCGTCTCTACTAGATGTGGACAATTTGGACTTGAAGTTTGCTTTGGAGGATTTCACTAGTGCTCTTATTTGCTTGTTCAGGCTAAGGAGACGTTGCTTCCAATTGGGCACCTGCTCTTTCTTGGTCTTGGACAGCAATCTTTTCCTTTTGTTATAGAGTTTATTTATTGCAGGTGTCCACCAGACAAGTTTACTCTTCCTTGTGGAGGATGATTTAGTCCTGTCGGGTATTTCTGATTCCATGCATCTATATAAATGCTTGTATAGTGCTTTGGTGTAGTTTTAGATATTGGTGCCAGGTCCTACAGATAGGGAAGGGGCTGTGAAGCTGTTTATGCCATCTCTCAGGAGGCTGTAATCAGCTTTGGAGAAGATTTTATGTCTGATCCTAGCTAGAGGGGGGTTGCTACAGAGGTTACTCATGTTGGTTAATACCAGGTCCAAGATATTATCACCCCTTGTGAGGGTATCGACTAGTCGTTCCAAGACATGTACATTGACAAAATCAAGGAATCTCTGCATTTGTGTTCTGGCATGAGTAGTTCTTCCAGTCTATGTTTGGGAAGTTAAAGTCATCCAGGATCAGAGTAAAGGGTTGAATCTTGATAGATTCAAACAGATCCAAGTAAGCGTATTGGGTAGCTTGAGTCAGATTTGGGGGTCGGTATCTAGCTATGATTTGAAAAGGGTCTTGTCAATGGTTAACTGTACCTGGAGTGTCTCCTGTGCGTCATACTGTTTGACCAGCCTGGAGGTGTGTATGTCTTTAATGTATATTGAAACTCCACCTCCTTTGGCTTTATAGCCCACAGTTTGGGGTCTGAATGTATGATAGGATGAGTAACCAGGTAAGGCTGGGGTGATCGCCGCATCTTTGAACCAGGTTTCTGTGACTGCACAGATGTCAGCATTTTCCAGGGTTAGGAATGCTTGCAATGAGTGCCATTTCATGTTTAGACTCCTAGCATTTAGCAGTATGACCTTGAATTTGTGTTTTGTTGAAATTTTTATGTTGGTAGTTTTAACCTCATCAATTTTCCTAACAAAGGCACTATAGGAGCGACAAGAGACTTTGCCAGAAGCCTGAAGCCCAGGTGAGACAGATGCTGGCCACCTCTGGCAAAGCATCATGGTCTGTCGATCATATCTTCCCAGGCTGTCAGGTACTGGATCCCCCTGGAATGACAACAGAAACTAAGCCAGTTGTTAAAGTCCATCATTTTCTGTTTGCATTGAGGCATCATTCTGGGTGATGGCAGAATGCTGCTTAAGGCTAGGGACATACCTGCCTTGGACACATAATCAGTAACAGAATCATGTCTCTCTTCATATAGTCCAGAGAGGTACATCTCAAGTCATTCACGCCAACATGAACTATGACAGAGCCATAACAGTTCCTGTTGTTGAGAGACTTGAGTGCATGTTTGATATTGCAGATTCTGGCACCTGACAGACAACTAACCATGACTTTCTCCTCATCCATCCTGGTGAGAGGCACATCCATGTGTATCAAAATGGAGTCTCCTATGACTAATATATTGGGTTTATGGTGAACCCTTAGTGGCTGTGAGACACATGTATGTGGACTATGCAAGGTATGTGGTGTGGAGGGCTGTGGAGATCGCGTGTGTTTTTGCCTCGGAGGTCTCCTTTGTTTGGGTATGTTTATATTGCGGACTTCTGCATATGTGGGTGTATGTTGTGTAGGTGTAGGTGGTGTTTGAGGTGTAGTTATTGTGTTGACAACCTTTTCAGTGCCAGATATACTGGCTTGAGGTTGAGAGAGCTTGGACTCTAGGTTCCTAATGTAATTGCAACTCTCACAAATTGTGCTCCTAAGTGGTAGTAGTAGATGGTTGTCCATGTACATGAGGCAGTTGCTACACTGTCTCAGGATGCCCATATCAACCACACTGGCAGGAGAAACTGTAGGAAATTGTCCATCCATATTTGTCAGAATCTGAGGGAGAAAGGCCAGGGAGAGCTAAGGGGTGGGCTTAAAGCCCATGTGCTTAAACGAAAACTAAGAGCTTAGAATAACAGTTAAGACTAATGCAACAATTTAGACAGGCTATAAAGACAAAGTAATAAATGCAACAGAAATATGCAGTTAAACACTTTTGAGAACAGGCAGCAAGTAGCAAGAAAAAGCAAAGCAAGATGAAGTAACAGAGTAGTAGGAAGAAGCACAAATTAGAAAAATATAAGCAGCTGAATAAAGTGTCTTTTTTATAAAGTAAAAAGGGAGAGAGCAGTGACAGAAAATAATTCAAGGTTAAGGGACTAAGGGGTTTGGGCTTCCCAAATGATCTCTGTATTAGGTAGAATGAGCTAAAGAGATGGGACTGGGAGGAGTGTTCCAGATCAAATTTACAGTAGGGACAGGCAACTACAAAAGCCACCAACTTTAAGAAAACAACAGCAATAGGGTGATAGGGTGGGAAGCTTCAACACAGATCAGAAAACAATGCCAGTAAATATATAAATAATTCAGTCAAGCAAAAATAAAGACAGTGCAGAACTCTGAACAGTTAAAGTGCCAAAAATATACTTATCAGTTCCATATTTCCAGATTGTTGAGAAGCACTCTCAGTCAGAACACAAGGAGATTCTAGCAATGATATGCAGGAATTTACAAAAAGGGAATATTTTTATACCAGCAAGCCTTGAGACAATCAGATAACACAAAAGCTGTTAGACCAGTTTTATCAACTTTAAGAACACAACAGCAATAGGGTGGGAGAAAAAGGTTTCAGCACAGATCAGAAAACAATGCCAGCAAATATATAAACAATTCATTCAAGCAAAAATAAAGACAGTGCAGAACTCTGAACAGTTAAAGTGCCAAAAATATACTTAGTTCCATATTTCCAGATTGTTTGAGAAGCACTCTCAGTCAGAACACAAGGAGATTCTAGAAATGATATGCAGGAATTTACAAGGGAATATTTTTATACCAGCAAGCCTTGAGACAATCAGATCACACAAAAGCTGTTAGAACAGTTTTACCAACATTAAGAACACAACAGCAGTAGGGTCGGTGAAAAAAAGTTTCTGCACAGATCAAAAAACAATGTCAGCAAATATATAAATAATTCAGTCAAGCAAAAATAAAGGCAGTGCAGAACTCTGAACAGTTAAAGTGCAAAACATGTACTTATCAGCTCTATATTTCCAGATTGTTTGAGAAGCACTCAGTCAGAACACAAGGAGATTCTAGCAATGATATGCAGGAATTTACAAAAAGGGAATATTTTTTTATATCAGCAAGCCTTGAGACAATCAATCTAACAAGTCTAATATGCAAAGCCACATCATTTTATTATTATAGAAATGACAAACAAGGGCATTCACAACTTTCAGATACTGCACCCATTCCAATTTGGCTTTGTTAAGGGAAAGTTTTGCCTACGTAACCTGACAGACTTCTTTTATAGGGTCACCAAGGCAATGGACAAAGGTAAAACATTGCATACTGTGTATCTTAACCCAACCAAGGCATTCAATGCAATGCCCCACTCAAGCATTGCTGACAAGCTCTCTGAGCTGGCATAAATCCCTACATAACTCACTGGATTGCCAGCTGGCTCACAGATGGGACCCAAGAAGTCAGGATCAGTGAGACTATATCCAACAAGTAAAAACCAAAATTGAAGACAAACCACACTGGCAACTGTTCAAATTGATCAGTTGCCAGTGTGGTTTGTCTTCAATTTTGGTTTTTATTAGTTGTTGAACTTTTTCTTTTTGTGGAGTTATATCCAACAAGTGACTGGTCACCAGAGCAGTCCCCCCCCCCCCCCCGGCATCATACTGTGCCTGCTCCTGTTTGGTATCTACTTCTAAGAAGAGAAGGCTAATGTTCAAGGCCTCTGGCTCATCAACTTTGCACATGACTGTAAATTGGGAGTTATTATAGATTGTCCCAAAATACTAACATCTTGTAAGCGGGTTTAATACAGACAAATGACTGGTGCCAAACTCATGGCCTAGATCTCATGCCAAAAAATGCATCATAATACCCTTTTGGAGTCTGTCAGCCCAAGTTAATTACTTCATCAATAAAACACACCTAATAGTTAACCCAGTAGTAAGGGATCTGGAAACATATTTAGACAGCAATCTGGCCTTTCAACACATAGCTAAGATAATAAGAAAAATCATTCCATGTTGCCCAACTTATAAGTAAGGGTATGCCATCCAGGTCCAAGGAGGTTATAGTTCCACTCTACTAGGCCCTTATTGTGCCTGTCATTGAGTACAGTGCTCCCTTTGGCATGTATCTAAGCAGACACTTGCAACAGTTGAAATGCCCATAAACATTCCTCACCAGGAGAATTAAGAGTAGGAATACCCTGTCCTATGCTGATTGCCTAAAAGCTCTGTCATTTTCTTCAGTCTCCTATAGACTGCTGAGGGGGTATATTTGTCTGGCTCAGATCCTGCCATGATGGAGCTGTTGCACATGTGCAAAACAAACAGCACCAAAACACTAAATCCAGGCATCTGAACTTCACTTGTTACATAACTAGAGCATGCTGGAGACACATATATATGTCCCAAGGGCTCCTCATACTATAAAATAGGCTCCCCATCCATGTAAAACTGACCCTTTCCAAAAAAAATCTTGACAATTGGATGGCAAATTGTAAATTTACCCTCTGGTCTAGCCCTTGTGTCCCTTATGGACAGAGACTTTGAATAAGAAAAGCATTATCCTAACACCCCCACCAATCCTTAGTTACCTCGCTACTAACATGCCTCTCATATGGGTACCCATGATACTTGGGACCCAAGTGGTTAGGGGTGAGCGGCTAGGCTTGTAAAGGCTCAAGGGGTCATTAACCTAGTAACAACCTATGAACCTAAGTAACTTTTTCCAAGGCAAAAAACAGCCTTTGTGGGACCAGACAGCATTCCAGACTCTCTTCTAAACAGGCTAAAACAAGAACTAGCATCACCATTAAGTACCATTTTCAATCATAGCCCAGCCACAGGCTTCATTTCTGTGGAATGGAGAACAGCAACAGTGATTCCATTCCACAAAGGTAGCCTAGCAATACACTTGGGTAATTACAGACCCATAATCCTAACCAGCCTCATCTGTAAGGCCATGGAATGTATCTGTATGGACCTTGTAAATAAAGACATAGGCAACCTCCAAAGCCCGGATCCAAGCCAGTTTGGCTTCATCAAATGAAGATCCTGCCTGTTTAATCTGGTGGATTTCTTTGAAAATATGACCAGGGCAATTGACAAGCACAAATCTGTGCACACAG